>NW_026700809.1:20000-212871 GCF_030435755.1 Ochotona princeps | reverse complement strand
TAAGCCCGCATGTGGAGCATTCGTTTGTGTGGGATGCTCACCAGCTTCATTTCAGTCCTAGGCACTCAAAGGGCACTAAGCATAGAGTGTGAAAACTGAGTTTCCTTGAGAGCTGCTTGGAAGCCTGATGGTGTGTGAAGTTAGTGAGCCAAATGGAGTTGTTCTCCCACAAGAACCACTCAGCTGATTCTTCTTCAATATGCCCTTCACCAACATGCAGTGTTTCCTTGATTGAATTAGCTCTCACACCAATATTTGCGTCTAGAGCCTTTGCATTGAGGGCTATCTGAAAATGGCTTTGGCGCTGAAGTTGCCTGTGAATGTGGAGTTGGTGGCATGTGAAACCCGCATGTGGAGCATTCGTTTGTGTGGGATGCTCACCAAGCTTCATTTCAGTCCTAGGCACTCAAAGGGCACTAAGCATAGAGTGTGAAAACTGAGTTTCCTTGAGAGCTGCTTGGAAGCCTGATGGTGTGTGAAGTTAGTGAGCCAAATGGAGTTGTTCTCCCACAAGAACCACTCGGCTGATTCTTCTTCAATATGCTCTTCACCATCATGCAGTGTTTCCTTGATTGAATTAGCTCTCACACCACTATTTGCGTCTAGAGCCTTTGCATTGAGGGCTATCTGAAAGTGGCTGTGGCGCTGAAGTTGCCTGTGAATGTGGAGTTGGTGGCATGTGAAACCCGCATGTGGAGCATTCGTTTGTGTGGGATGCTCACGAAACTTCATTTCAGTCCTAGGCACTCAAAGGGCACTAAGCATAGAGTGTGAAAACTGAGTTTCCTTGAGAGCTGCTTGGAAGCCTGATGGTGTGTGAAGTTAGTGAGCCAAATGGAGTTGTTCTCCCACAAGAACCACTCGGCTGATTCTTCTTCAATATGCCCTTCACCAACATGCAGTGTTTCCTTGATTGAATTAGCTCTCACACTGCTATTTGCGTCTAGAGCCTTTGCATTGAGGGCTATCTGAAAACGGCTGTGGCGCTGAATTTGCCTGTGAATGTGGAGTTGGTGGCATGTGGAACCCGCATGTGGAGCATTCGTTTGTGTGGGATGCTCTACCAGGTTCATTCCTAGATAATGCACTCAAAGGGCACTAAGCATAGAGTGTGAAAACTGAGTTTCCTTGAGAGCTGCTTGGAAGCCTGATGGTGTGTGAAGTTAGTGAGCGAAATGGAGTTGTTCTCCCACAAGAACCACTCGGCTGATTCTTCTTCAACATGCCCTTCACCAACATGCAGTATTTCCTTGATTGAATTAGCTCTCACACTAATATTTGCGTCTAGAGCCTTTGCATTGAGGGCTATCTGATAACGGCTTTGGCGCTGAAGTTGCCTGTGAATGTGGAGTTGGTGGCATGTGAAACCCGCATGTGGAGCATTCGTTTGTGTGGGATGCTCACAAAGCTTCATTTCAGTCCTAGGCACTCAAAGGGCACTAAGCATAGAGTGTGAAAACTGAGTTTCCTTGAGAGCTGCTTGGAAGCCTGATGGTGTGTGAAGTTAGTGAGCCAAATGGAGTTGTTCTCCCACAAGAACCACTCAGCTGATTCTTCTTCAATATGCCCTTCACCAACATGCAGTGTTTCCTTGATTGAATTAACTCTCACACCACTATTTGCGTCTAGAGCCTTTGCATTGAGGGCTATCTGAAAGTGGCTGTGGCGCTGAAGTTGCCTGGAATGTGGAGTTGGTGGCATGTGAAACCCGCATGTGGAGCATTCGTTTGTGTGGGATGCTCACCAAGCTTCATTTCAGTCCTAGGCACTCAAAGGGCACTAAGCATAGAGTGTGAAAACTGAGTTTCCTTGAGAGCTGCTTGGAAGCCTGATGGTGTGTGAAGTTAGTGAGCCAAATGGAGTTGTTCTCCCACAAGAACCACTCAGCTGATTCTTCTTCAATATGCCCTTCACCAACATGCAGTGTTTCCTTGATTGAATTAGCTCTCAAACCACTATTTGCGTCTAGAGCCTTTGCATTGAGGGCTATCTGAAAGTGGCTGTGGCGCTGAAGTTGCCTGTGAATGTGGAGTTGGTGGCATGTGAAACCCGCATGTGGAGCATTCGTTTGTGTGGGATGCTCACAAAGCTTCATTTCAGTACTAGGCACTCAAAGGGCACTAAGCATAGAGTGTGAAAACTGAGTTTCCTTGAGAGCTGCTTGGAAGCCTGATGGTGTGTGAAGTTAGTGAGCCAAATGGAGTTGTTCTCCCACAAGAACCACTCGGCTGATTCTTCTTCAATATGCCCTTCACCAACATGCAGTGTTTCCTTGATTGAATTAGCTCTCACACTAATATTTGCGTCTAGAGCCTTTGCATTGAGGGCTATCTGAAAACGGCTGTGGCGCTGAAGTTGCCTGTGAATGTGGAGTTGGTGGCATGTGAAACCCGCATGTGGAGCATTCGTTTGTGTGGGATGCTCACCAAGCTTCATTTCAGTCCTAGGCACTCATAGGGTGCTAAGCATAGAGTGTGAAAACTGAGTTTCCTTGAGAGCTGCTTGGAAGCCTGATGGTGTGTGAAGTTAGTGAGCCAAATGGAGTTGTTCTCCCACAAGAACCACTCGGCTGATTCCTCTTCAATATGCCCTTCACCAACATGCAGTGTTTCCTTGATTGAATTAGCTCTCACACCACTATTTGCGTCTAGAGTCTTTGCATTGAGGGCTATCTGAAAACGGCTTTGGCGCTGAAGTTGCCTGGAATGTGGAGTTGGTGGCATGTGAAGCCCGCATGTGGAGCATTCGTTTGTGTGGGATGCTCACCAGCTTCATTTCAGTCCTAGGCACTCAAAGGGCACTAAGCATAGAGTGTGAAAACTGAGTTTCCTTGAGAGCTGCTTGGAAGCCTGATGGTGTGTGAAGTTAGTGAGCCAAATGGAGTTGTTCTCCCACAAGAACCACTCAGCTGATTCTTCTTCAATATGCCCTTCACCAACATGCAGTGTTTCCTTGATTGAATTAGCTCTCACACCAATATTTGCGTCTAGAGCCTTTGCATTGAGGGCTATCTGAAAACGGCTGTGGCGCTGAAGTTGCCTGGAATGTGGAGTTGGTGGCATGTGAAACCCGCATGTGGAGCATTCGTTTGTGTGGGATGCTCACCAAGCTTCATTTCAGTCCTAGGCACTCAAAGGGCACTAAGCATAGAGTGTGAAAACTGAGTTTCCTTGAGAGCTGCTTGGAAGCCTGATGGTGTGTGAAGTTAGTGAGCCAAATGGAGTTGTTCTCCCACAAGAACCACTCGGCTGATTCTTCTTCAATATGCCCTTCACCAACATGCAGTGTTTCCTTGATTGAATTAGCTCTCACACTAATATTTGCGTCTAGAGCCTTTGCATTGAGGGCTATCTGAAAACGGCTTTGGCGCTGAAGTTGCCTGCAATGTGGAGTTGGTGGCATGTGAAGCCCGCATGTGGAGCATTCGTTTGTGTGGGATGCTCACCAAGCTTCATTTCAGTCCTAGGCACTCAAAGGGCACTAAGCATAGAGTGTGAAAACTGAGTTTCCTTGAGAGCTGCTTGGAAGCCTGATGGTGTGTGAAGTTAGTGAGCCAAATGGAGTTGTTCTCCCACAAGAACCACTCAGCTGATTCTTCTTCAATATGCCCTTCACCAACATGCAGTGTTCCCTTCATTGAATTAGCTCTCACACTGCTATTTGCGTCTAGAGCCTTTGCATTGAGGGCTATCTGAAAGTGGCTGTGGCGCTGAAGTTGCCTGTGAATGTGGAGTTGGTGGCATGTGAAACCCGCATGTGGAGCATTCGTTTGTGTGGGATGCTCACCAAGCTTCATTTCAGTCCTAGGCACTCAAAGGGCACTAAGCATAGAGTGTGAAAACTGAGTTTCCTTGAGAGCTGCTTGGAAGCCTGATGGTGTGTGAAGTTAGTGAGCCAAATGGAGTTGTTCTCCCACAAGAACCACTCGGCTGATTCTTCTTCAATATGCTCTTCACCATCATGCAGTGTTTCCTTGATTGAATTAGCTCTCACACCAATATTTGCGTCTAGAGCCTTTGCATTGAGGGCTATCTGAAAACGGCTGTGGCGCTGAAGTTGCCTGTGAATGTGGAGTTGGTGGCATGTGAAACAATCATGTGGAGCATTCGTTTGTGTGGGATGCTCACGAAACTTCATTTCAGTCCTATGCACTCAAAGGGCACTAAGCATAGAGTGTGAAAACTGAGTTTCCTTGAGAGCTGCTTGGAAGCCTGATGGTGTGTGAAGTTAGTGAGCCAAATGGAGTTGTTCTCCCACAAGAACAACTCAGCTGATTCTTCTTCAATATGCCCTTCACCAACATGCAGTGTTTCCTTGATTGAATTAGCTCTCACACTAATATTTGCGTCTAGAGCCTTTGCATTGAGGGCTATCTGAAAACGGCTGTGGCGCTGAAGTTGCCTGTGAATGTGGAGTTGGTGGCATGTGGAACCCGCATGTGGAGCATTCGTTTGTGTGGGATGCTCTACCAGGTTCATTCCTAGATAATGCACTCAAAGGGCACTAAGCATAGAGTGTGAAAACTGAGTTTCCTTGAGAGCTGCTTGGAAGCCTGATGGTGTGTGAAGTTAGTGAGCCAAATGGAGTTGTTCTCCCACAAGAACCACTCGGCTGATTCTTCTTCAACATGCCCTTCACCAACATGCAGTATTTCCTTGATTGAATTAGCTCTCACACTAATATTTGCGTCTAGAGCCTTTGCATTGAGGGCTATCTGATAACGGCTTTGGCGCTGAAGTTGCCTGTGAATGTGGAGTTGGTGGCATGTGAAACCCGCATGTGGAGCATTCGTTTGTGTGGGATGCTCACAAAGCTTCATTTCAGTCCTAGGCACTCAAAGGGCACTAAGCATAGAGTGTGAAAACTGAGTTTCCTTGAGAGCTGCTTGGAAGCCTGATGGTGTGTGAAGTTAGTGAGCCAAATGGAGTTGTTCTCCCACAAGAACCACTCGGCTGATTCTTCTTCAATATGCCCTTCACCAACATGCAGTGTTTCCTTGATTGAATTAACTCTCACACCACTATTTGCGTCTAGAGCCTTTGCATTGAGGGCTATCTGAAAACGGCTGTGGCGCTGAAGTTGCCTGTGAATGTGGAGTTGGTGGCATGTGAAACCCGCATGTGGAGCATTCGTTTGTGTGGGATGCTCATCAAGCTTCATTTCAGTCCTAGGCACTCAAAGGGCACTAAGCATAGAGTGTGAAAACTGAGTTTCCTTGAGAGCTGCTTGGAAGCCTGATGGTGTGTGAAGTTAGTGAGCGAAATGGAGTTGTTCTCCCACAAGAACCACTCGTCTGATTCTTCTTCAATATGCCCTTCACCAACATGCAGTGTTTCCTTGATTGAATTAGCTCTCACACCACTATTTGCGTCTAGAGCCTTTGCATTGAGGGCTATCTGAAAACGGCTGTGGCGCTGAAGTTGCCTGTGAATGTGGAGTTGGTGGCATGTGAAACCCGCATGTGGAGCATTCGTTTGTGTGGGATGCTCACCAAGCTTCATTTCAGTCCTAGGCACTCAATGGGCACTAAGCATAGAGTGTGAAAACTGAGTTTCCTTGAGAGCTGCTTGGAAGCCTGATGGTGTGTGAAGTTAGTGAGCCAAATGGAGTTGTTCTCCCACAAGAACCACTCGGCTGATTCTTCTTCAATATGCCCTTCACCAACATGCAGTGTTTCCTTGATTGAATTAGCTCTCACACCGCTATTTGCATCTAGAGCCTTTGCATTGAGGGCTATCTGAAAACGGCTGTGGCGCTGAAGTTGCCTATGAATGTGGAGTTGGTGGCATGTGAAACCCGCATGTGGAGCATTCGTTTGTGTGGGATGCTCTACCAGGTTCATTCCTAGATAATGCACTCAAAGGGCACTAAGCATAGAGTGTGAAAACTGAGTTTCCTTGAGAGCTGCTTGGAAGCCTAATGGTTTGTGAAGTTAGTGAGCCAAATGGAGTTGTTCTCCCACAAGAACCACTCGGCTGATTCTTCTTCAATATGCCCTTAACCAACATGCAGTGTTTCCTTCATTGAATTAGCTCTCACACCGCTATTTGCGTCTAGAGCCTTTGCATTGAGGGCTATCTGAAAACGGCTGTGGCGCTGAAGTTGCCTGTGAATGTGGAGTTGGTGGCATGTGAAACCCGCATGTGGAGCATTCGTTTGTGTGGGATGCTCACCAAGCTTCATTTCAGTCCTAGGCCCTCAATGGGCACTAAGCATAGAGTGTGAAAACTGAGTTTCCTTGAGAGCTGCTTCGAAGCCTGATGGTGTGTGAAGTTAGTGAGCCAAATGGAGTTGTTCTCCCACAAGAACCACTCGGCTGATTCTTCTTCAATATGCCCTTCACCAACATGCAGTGTTTCCTTGATTGAATTAGCTCTCACACCGCTATTTGCATCTAGAGCCTTTGCATTGAGGGCTATCTGAAAACGGCTGTGGCGCTGAAGTTGCCTGTGAATGTGGAGATGGTGGCATGTGAAACCCGCATGTGCAGCATTCGTTTGTGTGGGATGCTCACCAAGCTTCATTTCAGTCCTAGGCACTCAAAGGGCACTAAGCATAGAGTGTGAAAACTGAGTTTCCTTGAGAGCTGCTTGGAAGCCTGATGGTGTGTGAAGTTAGTGAGCCAAATGGAGTTGTTCTCCCACAAGAACCACTCGGCTGATTCTTCTTCAATATGCCCTTCACCAACATGCAGTGTTTCCTTGATTGAATTAGCTCTCACACTAATATTTGCGTCTAGAGCCTTTGCATTGAGGGCTATCTGATAATGGCTGTGGCGCTGAAGTTGCCTGTGAATGTGGAGTTGGTGGCATGTGAAACCCGCATGTGGAGCATTCGTTTGTGTGGGATGCTCACCAGCTTCATTTCAGTCCTAGGCACTCAAAGGGCACTAAGCATAGAGTGTGAAAACTGAGTTTCCTTGAGAGCTGCTTGGAAGCCTGATGGTGTGTGAAGTTAGTGAGCCAAATGGAGTTGTTCTAGCACAAGAACCACTCGGCTGATTCTTCTTCAATATGCCCTTCACCAACATGCAGTGTTTCCTTGATTGAATTAGCTCTCACCACTATTTGCGTCTAGAGCCTTTGCATTGAGGGCTATCTGAAAACGGCTGTGGCGCTGAAGTTGCCTGGAAAGTGGAGTTGGTGGCATGTGAAACTCGCATGTGGAGCATTCGTTTCTGTGGGATGCTCACCAGCTTTATTTCAGTCCTAGGCACTCAATGGGCACTAAGCATAGAGTGTGAAAACTGAGTTTCCTTGAGAGCTGCTTGGAAGCCTGATGGTGTGTGAAGTTAGTGAGCCAAATGGAGTTGTTCTCCCACAAGAACCACTCGGCTGATTCTTCTTCAATATGCCCTTCAACAACATGCAGTGTTTCCTTGATTGAATTAGCTCTCACACCACTATTTGCGTCTAGAGTCTTTGCATTGAGGGCTATCTGAAAACGGCTGTGGCGCTGAAGTTGCCTGTGAATGTGGAGTTGGTGGCATGTGAAACCCGCATGTGGAGCATTCGTTTGTGTGGGATGCTCTACCAGGTTCATTCCTAGATAATGCACTCAAAGGGCACTAAGCATAGAGTGTGAAAACTGAGTTTCCTTGAGAGCTGCTTGGAAGCCTGATGGTTTGTGAAGTTAGTGAGCCAAATGGAGTTGTTCTCCCACAAGAACCACTCGGCTGATTCTTCTTCAATATGCCCTTCACCAACATGCAGTGTTTCCTTGATTGAATTAGCTCTCACACCACTATTTGCGTCTAGAGCCTTTGCATTGAGGGCTATCTGAAAAAGCTGTGGCGCTGAAGTTGCCTGTGAATGTGGAGTTGGTGGCATGTGAAACCCGCATGTGGAGCATTCGTTTGTGTGGGATGCTCACCAGCTTCATTTCAGTCCTAGGCACTCAATGGGCACTAAGCATAGAGTGTGAAAACTGAGTTTCCTTGAGAGCTGCTTGGAAGCCTGATGGTGTGTGAAGTTAGTGAGCCAAATGGAGTTGTTCTCCCACAAGAACCACTCGGCTGATTCTTCTTCAATATGCCCTTCACCAACATGCAGTGTTTCCTTGATTGAATTAGCTCTCACACCACTATTTGCGTCTAGAGCCTTTGCATTGACGGCTATCTGAAAACGGCTGTGGCGCTGAAGTTGCCTGTGAATGTGGAGTTGGTGGCATGTGAAACCCGCATGTGGAGCATTCGTTTGTGTGGGATGCTCAACAGGTTCATTCCTAGATAATGCACTCAAAGGGCACTAAGCATAGAGTGTGAAAACTGAGTTTCCTTGAGAGCTGCTTGGAAGCCTGATGGTGTGTGAAGTTAGTGAGCCAAATGGAGTTGTTCTCCCACAAGAACCACTCGGCTGATTCTTCTTCAATATGCCCTTCAACAACATGCAGTGTTTCCTTGATTGAATTAGCTCTCACACCAATATTTGCGTCTAGAGCCTTTGCATTGAGGGCTATCTGAAAGTGGCTGTGGCTCTGAAGTTGCCTGTGAATGTGGAGTTGGTGGCATGTGAAACCCGCATGTGGAGCATTCGTTTGTGTGGGATGCTCTACCAGGTTCATTCCTAGATAATGCACTCAAAGGGCACTAAGCATAGAGTGTGAAAACTGAGTTTCCTTGAGAGCTTCTTGGAAGCCTGATGATGTGTGAATTTAGTGAGCCAAATGGAGTTGTTCTCCCACAAGAACCACTCTGCTGATTGTTCTTCAATATGCCCTTTACCAACATGCAGTGTTTCCTTCATTGAATTAGCTCTCACACTAATATTTGCGTCTAGAGCCTTTGCATTGAGGGCTATCTGAAAACGGCTGTGGCGCTGAAGTTGCCTGTGAATGTGGAGTTGGTGGCATGTGAAACCCGCATGTGGAGCATTCGTTTGTGTGGGATGCTCACAAAGATTCATTTCAGTCCTAGGCACTCAAAGGGCACTAAGCATAGAGTGTCAAAACTGAGTTTCCTTGAGAGCTGCTTGGAAGCCTGATGGTGTGTGAAGTTAGTGAGCCAAATGGAGTTGTTCTCCCACAAGAACCACTCGGCTGATTCTTCTTCAATATGCCCTTCACCAACATGCAGTGTTTCCTTGATTGAATTAGCTCTCACACCAATATTTGTGTGTAGAGACTTTGCATTGAGGGCTATCTGAAAACGGCTGTGGCGCTGAAGTTGCCTGTGAATGTGGAGTTGGTGGCATGTGAAACCCGCATGTGGAGCATTCGTTTGTGTGGGATGCTCACCAAGCTTCTTTTCAGTCCTAGGCACTCAATGGGCACTAAGTATAGAGTGTGAAAACTGAGTTTCCTTGAGAGCTGCTTGGAAGCCTGATGATGTGTGAAGTTAGTGAGCCAAATGGAGTTGTTCTCCCACAAGAACCACTCGGCTGATTCTTCTTCAATATGCCCTTCAACAACATGCAGTGTTTCCTTGATTGAATTAGCTCTCACACCACTATTTGCGTCTAGAGCCTTTGCATTGAGGGCTATCTGAAAACGGCTGTGGCGCTGAATTTGTCTGTGAATGTGGAGTTGGTGGCATGTGAAACCCGCATGTGGAGCATTCGTTTGTGTGGGATGCTCACCAGGTTCATTCCTAGATAATGCACTCAAAGGGCACTAAGCATAGAGTGAGAAAACGGAGTTTGCTTGAGAGCTGCTTGGAAGCCTGATGGTGTGTGAAGTTAGTGAGCCAAATGGAGTTGTTCTCCCACAAGAACCACTCGGCTGATTCTTCTTCAATATGCCCTTCACCAACATGCAGTGTTTCCTTGATTGAATTAGCTCTCACACCACTATTTGCGTCTAGAGCCTTTGCATTGAGGGCTATCTGAAAGTGGCTGTGGCGCTGAAGTTGCCTGTGAATGTGGAGTTAGTGGCATGTGAAACCCACATGTGGAGCATTCGTTTGTGTTTGATACTCACCAAGCTTCATTTCAGTCCTAGGCACTCAAAGGGCACTAAGCATAGAGTGTGAAAACTGAGTTTCCTTGAGAGCTGCTTGGAAGCCTGATGGTGTATGAAGTTAGTGAGCCAAATGGAGTTGTTCTCCCACAAGAACCACTCGGCTGATTCTTCTTCAATATGCCCTTCACCAACATGCAGTGTTTCCTTGATTGAAATAGCTCTCACACCAATATTTGATTCTAGAGCCTTTGCATTGAGGGCTATCTGAAAACGGCTGTGGCTCTGAAGTTGCCTGTGAATGTGGAGTTGGTGGCATGTGAAACCCGCATGTGGAGCATTGGTTTGTGTGGGATGCTCTACCAGGTTCATTCCTAGATAATGCACTCAAAGGGCACTAAGCATAGAGTGAGAAAACGGAGTTTGCTTGAGAGCTGCTTGGAAGCCTGATGGTGTGTGCAGTTAGTGAGCCAAATGGAGTTGTTCTCCCACAAGAACCACTCGGCTGATTCTTCTTCAATATGCCCTTCACCAACATGCAGTGTTTCCTTGATTGAATTAGCTCTCACACCACTATTTGCGTCTAGAGCCTTTGCATTGAGGGCTATCTGAAAACGGCTATGGCGCTGCAGTTGCCTGTGAATGTGGAGTTGGTGGCATGTGAAACCCGCATGTGCAGCATTCCTTTGTGTGGGATGCTCACAAAGCTTCATTTCAGTCCTAGGCACTCAAAGGGCACTAAGCATAGAGTGTGAAAACTGAGTTTCCTTGAGAGCTGCTTGGAAGCCTGATGGTGTGTGAAGTTAGTGAGCGAAATGGAGTTGTTCTCCACAAGAACCACTCGGCTGATTCTTCTTCAATATGCCCTTCACCAACATGCAGTGTTTCCTTGATTGAATTAGCTCTCACACTAATATTTGTGTGTAGAGACTTTGCATTGAGGGCTATCTGAAAACAGCTGTGGCGCTGAAGTTGCCTGTGAATGTGGAGTTGGTGGCATGTGAATCCCGCATGTGGAGCATTGGTTTGTGTGGGATGCTCACCAAGCTTCTTTTCAGTCCTAGGCACTCAATGGGCACTAAGCATAGAGTGTGAAAACTGAGTTTCCTTGAGAGCTGCTTGGAAGCCTGATGGTGTGTGAAGTTAGTGAGCCAAATGGAGTTGTTCTCCCACAAGAACCACTCGGCTGATTCTTCTTCAATATGCCCTTCACCAACATGCAGTGTTTCCTTGATTGAATTAGCTCTCACACCACTATTTGCGTCTAGAGCCTTTGCATTGAGGGCTATCTGAAAACGGCTGTGGCGCTGAAGTTGCCTGTGAATGTGGAGTTGGTGGCATGTGAAACCCGCATGTGGAGCATTCGTTTGTGTGGGATGCTCTACCAGGTTCATTTCTAGATAATGCTCTCAAAGGGCACTAAGCATAGAGTGTGAAAACTGAGTTTCCTTGAGAGCTTCTTGGAAGCCTGATGATGTGTGAATTTAGTGAGCCAAATGGAGTTGTTCTCCCACAAGAACCACTCGGCTGATTGTTCTTCAATATGCCCTTTACCAACATGCAGTGTTTCCTTCATTGAATTAGCTCTCACACTAATATTTGCGTCTAGAGCCTTTGCATTGAGGGCTATCTGAAAACGGCTGTGGCGCTGAATTTGCCTGTGAATGTGGAGTTGGTGGCATGTGAAACCCGCATGTGCAGCATTCGTTTGTGTGGGATGCTCACAAAGCTTCATTTCAGTCCTAGGCACTCAAAGGGCACTAAGCATAGAGTGTGAAAACTGAGTTTCCTTGAGAGCTGCTTGGAAGCCTGATGGTGTGTGAAGTTAGTGAGCCAAATGGAGTTGTTCTCCCACAAGAACCACTCGGCTGATTCTTCTTCAATATGCCCTTCACCAACATGCAGTGTTTCCTTGATTGAATTAGCTAGCACACCACTATTTGCGTCTAGAGCCTTTGCATTGAGG
The DNA here is from genome assembly GCF_030435755.1 of Ochotona princeps. NCBI lineage: Eukaryota > Metazoa > Chordata > Mammalia > Lagomorpha > Ochotonidae > Ochotona > Ochotona princeps. Next base: position 201,011 of record NW_026700809.1, on the reverse strand, counting down.
GCTATCTGAAAGTGGCTGTGGCGCTGAAGTTGCCTGTGAATGTGGAGTTAGTGGCATGTGAAACCCACATGTGGAGCATTCGTTTGTGTTTGATGCTCACCAAGCTTCATTTCAGTCCTAGGCATTCAAAGGGCAATAAGCATAGAGTGTGAAAACTGAGTTTCCTTGAGAGCTGCTTGGAAGCCTGATGGTGTGTGAAGTTAGTGAGCCAAATGGAGTTGTTCTCCCACAAGAACCACTCGGCTGATTCTTCTTCAATATGCCCTTCACCAACATGCAGTGTTTCCTTGATTGAATTAGCTCTCACACCAATATTTGCGTGTAGAGACTTTGCATTGAGGGCTATCTGAAAGTGGCTGTGGCGCTGAAGTTGCCTGTGAATGTGGAGTTGGTGGCATGTGAAACCCGCATGTGGAGCATTCGTTTGTGTGGGATGCTCACCAAGCTTTTTTTCAGTCCTAGGCACTCAATGGGCACTAAGCATAGAGTGTGAAAACTGAGTTTCCTTGAGAGCTGCTTGGAAGCCTGATGGTGTGTGAAGTTAGTGAGCCAAATGGAGTTGTTCTCCCACAAGAACCACTCGGCTGATTCTTCTTCAATATGCCCTTCACCAACATGCAGTGTTTCCTTGATTGAATTAGCTCTCACACCAATATTTGCGTCTAGAGCCTTTGCATTGAGGGCTATCTGAAAACGGCTGTGGCGCTGAAGTTGCCTGTGAATGTGGAGTTGGTGGCATGTGAAACCCGCATGTGGAGCATTCGTTTGTGTGGGATGCTCTACCAGGTTCATTCCTAGATAATGCACTCAAAGGGCACTGAGCATAGAGTGTGAAAACTGAGTTTCCTTGAGAGCTTCTTGGAAGCCTGATGATGTGTGTATTTAGTGAGCCAAATGGAGTTGTTCTCCCACAAGAACCACTCGGCTGATTCTTCTTCAATATGCCCTTTACCAACATGCAGTGTTTCCTTCATTGAATTAGCTCTCACACTAATATTTGCGTCTAGAGCCTTTGCATTGAGGGCTATCTGAAAATGGCTGTGGCGCTGAAGTTGCCTGTGAATGTGGAGTTGGTGGCATGTGAAACCCGCATGTGCAGCATTCGTTTGTGTGGGATGCTCACAAAGCTTCATTTCAGTCCTAGGCACTCAAAGGGCACTAAGCATAGAGTGTGAAAACTGAGTTTCCTTGAGAGCTGCTTGGAAGCCTGATGGTGTGTGAAGTTAGTGAGCCAAATGGAGTTGTTCTCCCACAAGAACCACTCGGCTGATTCTTCTTCAATATGCCCTTCACCAACATGCAGTGTTTCCTTGATTGAATTAGCTCTCACACCACTATTTGCGTCTAGAGCCTTTGCATTGAGGGCTATCTGAAAGTGGCTGTGGCGCTGAAGTTGCCTGTGAATGTGGAGTTAGTGGCATGTGAAACCCACATGTGGAGCATTCGTTTGTGTTTGATGCTCACCAAGCTTCATTTCAGTCCTAGGCACTCAAAGGGCACTAAGCTTAGAGTGTGAAAACTGAGTTTCCTTGAGAGCTGCTTGGAAGCCTGATGGTGTATGAAGTTAGTGAGCCAAATGGAGTTGTTCTCCCACAAGAACCACTCGGCTGATTCTTCTTCAATATGCCCTTCACCAACATGCAGTGTTTCCTTGATTGAAATAGCTCTCACACCAATATTTGATTCTAGAGCCTTTGCATTGAGGGCTATCTGAAAACAGCTGTGGCTCTGAAGTTGCCTGTGAATGTGGAGTTGGTGGCATGTGAAACCCGCATGTGGAGCATTCGTATGTGTGGGATGCTCTACCAGGTTCATTCCTAGATAATGCACTCAAAGGGCACTAAGCATAGAGTGAGAAAACGGAGTTTGCTTGAGAGCTGCTTGGAAGCCTGATGGTGTGTGAAGTTAGTGAGCCAAATGGAGTTGTTCTCCCACAAGAACCACTCGGCTGATTCTTCTTCAATATGCCCTTCACCAACATGCAGTGTTTCCTTGATTGAATTAGCTCTCACACCACTATTTGCGTCTAGAGCCTTTGCATTGAGGGCTATCTGAAAGTGGCTGTGGCGCTGAAGTTGCCTGTGAATGTGGAGTTGGTGGCATGTGAAACCCGCATGTGCAGCATTCGTTTGTGTGGGATGCTCACAAAGCTTCATTTCAGTCCTAGGCACTCAAAGGGCACTAAGCATAGAGTGTGAAAACTGAGTTTCCTTAAGATCACCAAGAAATGGAAAAGTTCTTAGACTTCTACCACTTGCCAAAACTTAGCCCAGAGGCAACAAACGACCTGAACAAACCCATAACTGAAGTAGAGATTGTATCAGTGATTAAAGACCTCCCAACAAGGAAAAGCCCAGGCCCAGACGGCTTCACTCCAGAATTCTACAAAACATTCCGAACAGAGCTGACCCCAATCCTCTACAAACTCTTCAAAACAATAGAAAAAGAGGCAACCCTTCCAAACTCATTCTATGAAGCCAACATTACCTTAATCCCAAAACCAGACAGAGAACTAACAGAGAAGGAAAACTACAGACCTATCTCTTTGATGAACATTGATGCTAAGATTCTCAACAAAATCCTAGCCAACAGAATTCAAAAACACATCAGACAGATCATTCATCCAGATCAAGTAGGATTCATCCCTGGAATGCAGGGATGGTTCAACATTCAAAAATCTATAAATGTGATACACCACATCCAAAAACTGAAAAACAAGAATCACATGATAATATCAATAGATGCAGAAAAAGCTTTCGTCAAAATCCAACATCACTTCCTACTAAAAACCCTAATCAAGGTAGGCATAGATGGAAAAATCCACAACATAATTAAAGCCATATATGAAAAACCCAACGCCAGCATCATACTGAACGGAGAAAAGCTGGAACCCTTCCCACTGAGATCTGGAACAAGACAGGGATGTCCACTTTCTCCACTACTATTCAACAAAGTCCTAGAGGTACTCGCTGAGGCCATAAGACAAGAAAAAGAAATCAGAGGAACCCAAATGGGAAACGAAGAAGTCAAGCTCTCACTATACGCAGATGATATGATTCTTTATGTAGAAGAGCCAAGAGACTCAATACAGAGACTGCTAGAACTTGTATGGGAGTTTGGTACAGTGGCAGGGTACAAAATTAATGAACAAAAATCAACAGCCATAGTGTATGCGAACAGCCCCAAGATGGAAAAAGACTTAACCAGCAAGATACCATTCAAAATAACAGAGAAAAGTATGAAATATCTGGGAATAAATCTAACCAAAAATGTAGAAGACTTATTTGAAGAAAACTACAAACTGCTTAAAAAAGAAATTGAACAAGACCTCAAAAGATGGAGTAACATCCCATGCTCCTGGATAGGTAAAATCAATATCATTAAAATGTCTATACTGCCAAAAGCAATATATACATTCAACGCAATCCCAATCAAATTGCCCAAAACATTCTTCATGGAACTGGAAACAATGATCCAAAGGTTCATCTGGAAGCACAAAAAAACACGGATAGCTAGAACTATCCTGAAGAACAGGACGTTAGCAGGGGGAATCACAGTTCCGGACCTCTGGACATACTATAGGGCAGTGGTTCTCAAAACAGCGTGGTACTGGCACAAAGATAGAGAGGAAGATCAATGGAGCAGAATAGAAACACCAGAAGGAAACCCACACAGATACAGCCAAATAATCTTTGACAAAAAGACAAACGACAACCCAGGCAAATGGGAAGGTCTGTTCAATAAATGCTGTTGGGACAACTGGTTGATAGCCTGCAGAAACAAAAAAATAGATCCACATCTCTCACCATACACTAAGATCAGATCTAAATGGATAACAGATCTAAACCTACATCCAGAAACCTTCAAACTTTTGGAAGAAAATGTTGGAAACACACTGGAACACTTAGGGGTAGGCCCTCACTTCCTAAAAAAGACTCCAGATGCAGTAGAAATCAAGACCAAAATAAACAAGTGGGACCTCATCAAACTAAGAAGCTTCTGTACAGCTAGAGAAACAATCAACAAAGTAAAAAGGCAACCCACAGAATGGGAGAAGATCTTCGCACACGACTAAGGTGATAGAGGGCTGATCTCCAGAATATACAAAGAGCTACAAAACAACCAAAATGTCAAAACAAACAAGCCACTCAAGAAATGGGCACGGGAAATGGGCAAACACTTCACAAAGGAACAAACCCAAATGGCAAATAAACATATGAAAAAATGCTCAAGTTCCCTGGCAATAAGGGAAATCCAAATTAAAACATCAATGAGGTACCACCTAACGCCAGTAAGACTGGCCCACATGAATAAAAGCACCAACAACACTTGTTGGCGAGGTTGCGGGGAAAAGGGAACCCTACTCCACTGCTGGTGGGGCTGCAGGCTGGTACAGCCTCTATGGAAATCAGTATGGAGAACATTCAAACAACTCAAATACAACATACCGTATGACCCAGCAATAGCACTCCTAGGAATATATCCAGAACACTTGTTTTATGAGAAACCAACATGCACTCCTATGTTCAAGCAGCACAATCAGTAATTGCAAAGACATGGAAGCAGCCAAAATGCCCATCAACAGAGGATTGGATAAGAAAGCTATGGTTCATCTACTCCATGGAATACTACTCAGCTATTAAAAAAAAACAAAATGCAGTTCTTTGTGGCCAAATGGGCCAAACTGGAAACCATAATGCTAAGGGAAATGAGCCAATCCAAAAAGGTTAAATACCACATGTTTGCCTTTATTTGATATGATGTTATGTATAACAAGTTATGTTATGAATGTTATATGTTGTGTATAAACCAAAATTGAAATGTCAATGAGGTGGTCACAGAAGGTGGATAAGAAATCGCATTTACTTTTACCATATTGGTTACTCATTACTATGTCAATTAATTCCATAATGATGTAAATTTTTGCTGATGGTATGTTGGAGCTTTTAATTGATCGGGATGATACTCTGCTGGCTCTGTCTTCAGACCAGAGAGGGTATACCTAAGAAGCCGTTGAACTTGACTAGACAATAAGATGCTGGACTCTATGTTTGGTATACGCTTGCAATGGGGGAATCTCAACTGAACTTGAACTGTGGTTATGCAACAAGGTGGAGGAATCCACCATGGTGGGAGGGTTTGGGGAGGGGTGGGGAGAATCCCAGTACCTATGAAACTGTGTCACATAATACAATGTAATTAATGAATTTAAAATAAAATTAAAAAAAAAAATCAACAGCCATAGTGTATGCGAACAGCCCCAAGATGGAAAAAGACTTAACCAGCAAGATACCATTCAAAATAACAGAGAAAAGTATGAAATATCTGGGAATAAATCTAACCAAAAATGTAGAAGACTTATTTGAAGAAAACTACAAACTGCTTAAAAAAGAAATTGAACAAGACCTCAAAAGATGGAGTAACATCCCATGCTCCTCGATAGGTAAAATCAATATCATTAAAATGTCTATACTGCCAAAAGCAATATATACATTCAACGCAATCCCAATCAAATTGCCCAAAACATTCTTCATGGAACTGGAAACAATGATCCAAAGGTTCATCTGGAAGCACAAAAAAACACGGATAGCTAGAACTATCCTGAAGAACAGGACGTTAGCAGGGGGAATCACAGTTCCGGACCTCTGGACATACTATAGGGCAGTGGTTCTCAAAACAGCGTGGTACTGGCACAAAGATAGAGAGGAAGATCAATGGAGCAGAATAGAAACACCAGAAGGAAACCCACACAGATACAGCCAAATAATCTTTGACAAAAAGACAAACGACAACCCAGGCAAATGGGAAGGTCTGTTCAATAAATGCTGTTGGGACAACTGGTTGATAGCCTGCAGAAACAAAAAAATAGATCCACATCTCTCACCATACACTAAGATCAGATCTAAATGGATAACAGATCTAAACCTACATCCAGAAACCTTCAAACTTTTGGAAGAAAATGTTGGAAACACACTGGAACACTTAGGGGTAGGCCCTCACTTCCTAAAAAAGACTCCAGATGCAGTAGAAATCAAGACCAAAATAAACAAGTGGGACCTCATCAAACTAAGAAGCTTCTGTACAGCTAGAGAAACAATCAACAAAGTAAAAAGGCAACCCACAGAATGGGAGAAGATCTTCGCACACGACATAGGTGATAGAGGGCTAATATCCAGAATATACAAAGAGCTACAAAACAACCAAAATGTCAAAACAAGCAACCCACTCGAGAAATGGGCACGGGAAATGGGCAAACACTTCACAAAGGAACAAACCCAAATGGCAAATAAACATATGAAAAAATGCTCAAGTTCCCTGGCAATAAGGGAAATCCAAATTAAAACATCAATGAGGTACCACCTAACGCCAGTAAGACTGGCCCACATGAATAAAAGCACCAACGACACTTGTTGGCGAGGTTGCGGGGAAAAGGGAACCCTACTCCACTGCTGGTGGGGCTGCAGGCTGGTACAGCCTCTATGGAAATCAGTATGGAGAATATTCAAACAACTCAAATTCAACATACCGTATGATCCAGCAGTAGCACTCCTAGGAATATATCCAGAACACTTGTTCTATGAGAAACCAACATGCACTCCTATGTTCATAGCAGCACAATCAGTAATTGCAAAGACATGGAAACAACCAAAATGCCCATCAACAGAGGATTGGATAAGAAAGCTATGGTTCATCTACTCCATGGAATACTACTCAGCTATTAAAAAAAACAAAATGCAGTTCTTTGTGGCCAAACGGGCCAAACTGGAAACCATAATGCTAAGGGAAATGAGCCAATCCCAAAAGGTTAAATACCACATGTTTGCCTTAATTTAAGATGATATGATGTTATGTATAACATGTTATGTTTTGAATGTTATATGTTGTGTATAAACTAAAATTGAAGTATAGGTGAGGTGGTCACAGAAGGTGGCTGGGAACCCGCATTTACTTTTAACATATTGGTTACTCATTACTATGTCAATTAATTCCATAATGATGTAAATTTTTGCTGATGGTATGTTGGAGCTTTTAATTGATCGGGATGATACTCTGCTGGCTCTGTCATCAGACCAGAGAGGGTATACCTAAGAAGCCGTTGAACTTGACGGGACAATAAGATGCTGGACTCTATGTTTGGTATACGCTTGCAATGGGGAAATCTCAACTGAACTTGAGCTGTAGTTATGCAACAAGGTGGAGGAATCCACCATGGTGGGAGGGTTTGGGGAGGGGTGGGGAGAACCCAAGTATCTATGTAACTGTGTCACATGATACAATGTAATTACTGAAGTTAAATAATAAATAATTTAAAAAAAAAAAAAACTGAGTTTCCTTGAGAGCTGCTTGGAAGCCTGATGGTGTGTGAAGTTAGTGAGCCAAATGGAGTTGTTCTCCCACAAGAACCACTCGGCTGATTCTTCTTCAATATGCCCTTCACCAACATGCAGTGTTTCCTTGATTGAATTAGCTCTCACACCACTATTTGCGTCTAGAGCCTTTGCATTGAGGGCTATCTGAAAACGGCTGTGGCGCTGAAGTTGCCTGTGAATGTGGAGTTGGTGGCATGTGAAACCCCAATGTGGAGCATTCGTTTGTGTGGAATGCACTACCTAGCTCATTCCTAGATAATGCACTCAAAGGGCACTAAGCATAGAGTGTGAAAACTGAGTTTCCTTGAGAGCTGCTTGGAAGCCTGATGGTGTGTGAAGTTAGTGAGCCAAATGGAGTTGTTCTCCCACAAGAACCACTCGGCTGATTCTTCTTCAATATGCCCTTCACCAACATGCAGTGTTTCCTTGATTGAATTAGCTCTCACACCAATATTTGATTCTAGAGCCTTTGCATTGAGGGCTATCTGAAAACGGCTGTGGCGCTGAAGTTGCCTGTGAATGTGGAGTTGGTGGCATGTGAAACCCCAATGTGGAGCATTCGTTTGTGTGGGATGCTCTACCAGGGTCATTCCTAGATAATGCACTCAAAGGGCACTAAGCATAGAGTGTGAAAACTGAGTTTTCCTTGAGAGCTGCTTGGAAGCCTGATGGTGTGTGAAGTTAGTGAGCCAAATGGAGTTGTTCTCCCAAAAGAACCACTCAGCTGATTCTTCTTCAATATGCCCTTCACCAACATGCAGTGTTTCCTTCATTGAATTAGCTCTCACACCAATATTTGATTCTACAGCCTTTGCATTGAGGGCGATCTGAAAACGGCAGTGGCGCTGAAATTGCCTGTGAATGTGGAGTTGGTGGCATGTGAAACCCGCATGTGGAGCATTCGTTTGTGTGGGATGCTCTACCAGGTTCATTCCTAGATAATGCACTCAAAGGGCACTAAGCATAGAGTGTGAAAACTGAGTTTCCTTGAGAGCTGCTTGGAAGCCTGATGGTGTGTGAAGTTAGTGAGCCAAATGGAGTTGTTCTCCCACAAGAACCACTCGGCTGATTCTTCTTCAATATGCCCTTCACCAAGATGCAGTGTTTCCTTCATTGAATTAGCTCTCACACCAATATTTGATTCTAGAGCCTTTGCATTGAGGGCTATCTGAATGTAGCTGTGGCGCTGAAGTTGCCTGTGAATGTGGAGTTGGTGGCATGTGAAACCCGCATGTGGAGCATTCGTTTGTGTGGGATGCTCTACCAGGTTCATTCCTAGATAATGCACTCAAAGGGCACTAAGCATAGAGTGTGAAAACTGAGTTTCCTTGAGAGCTGCATGGAAGCCTGATGGTGTGTGAAGTTAGTGAGCCAAATGGAGTTGTTCTCTCACAAGAACCACTCGGCTGATTCTTCTTCAATATGCCCTTCACCAACATGCAGTGTTTCCTTCATTGAATTAGCTCTCACACCAATATTTGCGTCTAGAGCCTTTGCATTGAGGGCTATCTGAAAACGGCTGTGGCGCTGAAGTTGCCTGTGAATGTGGAGTTGGTGGCATGTGAAACCCGCATGTGGAGCATTCGTTTGTGTGGGATGCTCTACCAGGTTCATTCCTAGATAATGCACTCAAAGGGCACTAAGCATAGAGTGTGAAAACTGAGTTTCCTTGAGAGCTGCTTGGAAGCCTGATGGTGTGTGAAGTTAGTGAGCCAAATGGAGTTGTTCTCTCACAAGAACCACTCAGCTGATTCTTCTTCAATATGCCCTTCACCAACATGCAGTGTTTCCTTGATTGAATTAGCTCTCACACCACTATTTGCGTCTAGAGCCTTTGCATTGAGGGCTATCTGAAAACGGCTGTGGCGCTGAAGTTGCCTGTGAATGTGGAGTTGGTGGCATGTGAAACTCGCATGTGGAGCATTCGTTTGTGTGGGATGCTCACCAGCTTCATTTCAGTCCTAGGCACTCAAAGGGCACTAAGCATAGAGTGTGAAAACTGAGTTTCCTTGAGAGCTGCTTGGAAGCCTGATGGTGTGCGAAGTTAGTGAGCCAAATGGAGTTGTTCTCCCACAAGAACCACTCGGCTGATTCTTCTTCAATATGCCCTTCACCAACATGCAGTGTTTCCTTCATTGAATTAGCTCTCACACCACTATTTGCGTCTAGAGCCTTTGCATTGAGGGCTATCTGATAACGGCTGTGGCGTTGAAGTTGCCTGTGAATGTGGAGTTGGTGGCATGTGAAACCCGCATGTGGAGCATTCGTTTGTGTGGGATGCTCACCAAGCTTCATTTCAGTCCTAGGCACTCAAAGGGCACTAAGCATAGAGTGTGAAAACTGAGTTTCCTTGAGAGCTGCTTGGAAGCCTGATGGTGTGTGAAGTTAGTGAGCCAAATGGAGTTTTTCTCCCACAAGAACCACTCGGCTGATACTTCTTCAATATGCCCTTCACCAACATGCAGTGTTTCCTTGATTGAATTAGCTCTCACACCACTATTTGCGTCTAGAGCCTTTGCATTGAGTGCTATCTGATAACGGCTGTGGCGCTGAAGTTGCCTATGAATGTGGAGTTGGTGGCATGTGAAACCCGCATGTGGAGCATTGGTTTGTGTGGGATGCTCACCAAGCTTCATTTCAGTCCTAGGCACTCAAAAGGCACTAAGCATAGAGTGTGAAAACTGAGTTTCCTTGAGAGCTGCTTGGAAGCCTGATGGTGTGTGAAGTTAGTGAGCCAAATGGAGTTGTTCTCCCACAAGAACCACTCGGCTGATTCTTCTTCAATATGCCCTTCACAAACATGCAGTGTTTCCTTCATTGAATTAGCTCTCACACCACTATTTGCGTCTAGAGCCTTTGCATTGAGGGCTATCTGATAACGGCTGTGGCGCTGAAGTTGCCTGTGAATGTGGAGTTGGTGGCATGTGAAACCCGCATGTGGAGCATTCGTTTGTGTGGGATGCTCACAAAGCTTCATTTCAGTCCTAGGCACTCAAAGGGCACTAAGCATAGAGTGTGAAAACTGAGTTTCCTTGAGAGCTGCTTGGAAGCCTGATGGTGTGTGAAGTTAGTGAGCCAAATGGAGTTGTTCTCCCACAAGAACCACTCGGCTGATTCTTCTTCAATATGCCCTTCACCAACATGCAGTGTTTCCTTCATTGAATTAGCTCTCACACCACTATTTGCGTCTAGAGCCTTTGCATTGAGGGCTATCTGAAAGTGGCTGTGGCGCTGAAGTTGCGTGTGAATGTGGAGTTGGTGGCATGTGAAACCCGCATGTGGAGCATTCGTTTGTGTGGGATGCTCTACCAGGTTCATTCCTAGATAATGCACTCAAAGGGCACTAAGCATAGAGTGTGAAAACTGAGTTTCCTTGAGAGCTGCTTGGAAGCCTGATGGTGTGTGAAGTTAGTGAGCCAAATGGAGTTGTTCTCCCACAAGAACCACTCGGCTGATTCTTCTTCAATATGCCCTTCACCAACATGCAGTGTTTCCTTGATTGAATTAGCTCTCACACCACTATTTGCGTCTAGAGCCTTTGCATTGAGGGCTATCTGAAAACGGCTGTGGCGCTGAAGTTGCCTGTGAATGTGGAGTTGGTGGCATGTGAAACCCGCATGTGGAGCATTCGTTTGTGTGGGATGCTCACAAACCTTCATTTCAGTCCTGGGCACTCAAAGGGCACTAAGCATAGAGTGTGAAAACTGAGTTTCCTTGAGAGCTGCTTGGAAGCCTGATGGTGTGTGAAGTTAGTGAGCCAAATGGAGTTGTTCTCCCACAAGAACCACTCGGCTGATACTTCTTCAATATGCCCTTCACCAACATGCAGTGTTTCCTTGATTGAATTAGCTCTCACACCACTATTTGCGTCTAGAGCCTTTGCATTGAGTGCTATCTGATAACGGCTGTGGCGCTGAAGTTGCCTATGAATGTGGAGTTGGTGGCATGTGAAACCCGCATGTGGAGCATTGGTTTGTGTGGGATGCTCACCAAGCTTCATTTCAGTCCTAGGCACTCAAAAGGCACTAAGCATAGAGTGTGAAAACTGAGTTTCCTTGAGAGCTGCTTGGAAGCCTGATGGTGTGTGAAGTTAGTGAGCCAAATGGAGTTGTTCTCCCACAAGAACCACTCGGCTGATTCTTCTTCAATATGCCCTTCACAAACATGCAGTGTTTCCTTCATTGAATTAGCTCTCACACCACTATTTGCGTCTAGAGCCTTTGCATTGAGGGCTATCTGATAACGGCTGTGGCGCTGAAGTTGCCTGTGAATGTGGAGTTGGTGGCATGTGAAACCCGCATGTGGAGCATTCGTTTGTGTGGGATGCTCACCAAGCTTCATTTCAGTCCTAGGCACTCAAAGGGCACTAAGCATAGAGTGTGAAAACTGAGTTTCCTTGAGAGCTGCTTGGAAGCCTGATGGTGTGTGAAGTTAGTGAGCCAAATCTAGTTGTTCTCCCACAAGAACCACTCGGCTGATACTTCTTCAATATGCCCTTCACCAACATGCAGTGTTTCCTTGATTGAATTAGCTCTCACACCACTATTTGCGTCTAGAGCCTTTGCATTGAGTGCTATCTGATAACGGCTGTGGCGCTGAAATTGCCTATGAATGTGGAGTTGGTGGCATGTGAAACCCGCATGTGGAGCATTGGTTTGTGTGGGATGCTCATCAAGCTTCATTTCAGTCCTAGGCACTCAAAAGGCACTAAGCATAGAATGTGAAAACTGAGTTTCCTTGAGAGCTGCTTGGAAGCCTGATGGTGTGTGAAGTTAGTGAGCCAAATGGAGTTGTTCTCCCACAAGAACCACTCGGCTGATTCTTCTTCAATATGCCCTTCACCAACATGCAGTGTTTCCTTCATTGAATTAGCTCTCACACCACTATTTGCGTCTAGAGCCTTTGCATTGAGGGCTATCTGATAACGGCTGTGGCGCTGAAGTTGCCTGTGAATGTGGAGTTGGTGGCATGTGAAACCCGCATGTGGAGCATTCGTTTGTGTGGGATGCTCACAAAGCTTCATTTCAGTCCTAGGCACTCAAAGGGCACTAAGCATAGAGTGTGAAAACTGAGTTTCCTTGAGAGCTGCTTGGAAGCCTGATGGTGTGTGAAGTTAGTGAGCCAAATGGAGTTGTTCTCCCACAAGAACCACTCGGCTGATTCTTCTTCAATATGCCCTTCACCAACATGCAGTGTTTCCTTGATTGAATTAGCTCTCACACCACTATTTGCGTCTAGAGCCTTTGCATTGAGGGCTATCTGAAAGTGGCTGTGGCGCTGAAGTTGCGTGTGAATGTGGAGTTGGTGGCATGTGAAACCCGCATGTGGAGCATTCGTTTGTGTGGGATGCTCTACCAGGTTCATTCCTAGATAATGCACTCAAAGGGCACTAAGCCTAGAGTGTGAAAACTGAGTTTCCTTGAGAGCTGCTTGGAAGCCTGATGGTGTGTGAAGTTAGTGAGGCAAATGGAGTTGTTCTCCCACAAGAACCACTCGGCTGATTCTTCTTCAATATGCCCTTCACCAACATGCAGTGTTTCCTTGATTGAATTAGCTCTCACACCACTATTTGCGTCTAGAGCCTTTGCATTGAGGGCTATCTGAAAGTGGCTGTGGCGCTGAAGTTGCCTGTGAATGTGGAGTTGGTGGCATGTGAAACCCGCATGTGGAGCATTCGTTTGTGTGGGATGCTCACAAACCTTCATTTCAGTCCTGGGCACTCAAAGGGCACTAAGCATAGAGTGTGAAAACTGAGTTTCCTTGAGAGCTGCTTGGAAGCCTGATGGTGTGTGAAGTTAGTGAGCCAAATGGAGTTGTTCTCCCACAAGAACCACTCGGCTGATTCTTCTTCAATATGCCCTTCACCAACATGCAGTGTTTCCTTGATTGAATTAGCTCTCACACCACTATTTGCGTCTAGAGCCTTTGCATTGAGGGCTATCTGAAAACGGCTGTGGCGCTGAAGTTGCCTTTGAATGTGGAGTTGGTGGCATGTGAAACCCGCATGTGGAGCATTCGTTTGTGTGGGATGCTCACCAAGCTTCATTTCAGTCCTAGGCACTCAAAGGGCACTAAGCATAGAGTGTGAAAACTGAGTTTCCTTGAGAGCTGCTTGGAAGCCTGATGGTGTGTAAAGTTAGTGAGCCAAATGGAGTTGTTCTCTCACAAGAACCACTCGGCTGATTCTTCTTCAATATGCCCTTCACCAACATGCAGTGTTTCCTTGATTGAATTACCTCTAACACCGCTATTTGCGTCTAGAGCCTTTGCATTGAGGGCTATCTGAAAACGGCTGTGGCGCTGAAGTTGCCTGTGAATGTGGAGTTGGTGGCATGTGAAACCCGCATGTGGAGCATTCGTTTGTGTGGGATGCTCTACCAGGTTCATTCCTAGATAATGCACTCAAAGGGCACTAAGCATAGAGTGTGAAAACTGAGTTTCCTTGAGAGCTGCTTGGAAGCCTGATGGTGTGTGAAGTTAGTGAGCCAAATGGAGTTGTTCTCCCACAAGAACCACTCGGCTGATTCTTCTTCAATATGCCCTTCACCAACATGCAGTGTTTCCTTGATTGAATTAGCTCTCACACCACTATTTGCGTCTAGAGCCTATGCATTGAGGGCTATCTGAAAACGGCTGTGGCGCTGAAGTTGCCTGTGAATGTGGAGTTGGTGGCATGTGAAACCCGCATGTGGAGCATTCGTTTGTGTGGGATGCTCACCAAGCTTCATTTCAGTCCTAGGCACTCAAAGGGCACTAAGCATAGAGTGTGAAAACTGAGTTTCCTTGAGAGCTGCTTGGAAGCCTGATGGTGTGTGAAGTTAGTGAGCCAAATGGAGTTGTTCTCCCACAAGAACCACTCGGCTGATTCTTCTTCAATATGCCCTTCACCAACATGCAGTGTTTCCTTGATTGAATTAGCTCTCACACCAATATTTGCGTCTAGAGCCTTTGCATTGAGGGCTATCTGAAAACGGCTGTGGCGCTGAAGTTGCCTGTGAATGTGGAGTTGGTGGCATGTGAAACCCGCATGTGGAGCATTCGTTTGTGTGGGATGCTCTACCAGGTTCATTCCTAGATAATGCACTCAAAGGGCACTAAGCATAGAGTGTGAAAACTGAGTTTCCTTGAGAGCTGCTTGGAAGCCTGATGGTGTGTGAAGTTAGTGAGCCAAATGGAGTTGTTCTCCCACAAGAACCACTCGGCTGATTCTTCTTCAATATGCCCTTCACCAACATGCAATGTTTCCTTGATTGAATTAGCTCTCACACCACTATTTGCGTCTAGAGCCTTTGCATTGAGGGCTATCTGAAAACGGCTGTGGCGCTGAAGTTGCCTGTGAATGTGGAGTTGGTGGCATGTGAAACCCGCATGTGGAGCATTCGTTTGTGTGGGATGCTCAGCAAGCTTCATTTCAGTCCTAGGCACTCAAAGGGCACTAAGCATAGAGTGTGAAAACTGAGTTTCCTTGAGAGCTGCTTGGAAGCCTGCTGGTGTGTGAGGTTAGTGAGCCAAATGGAGTTGTTCTCCCACAAGAACCACTCGGCTGATTCTTCTTCAATATGCCCTTCACCAACATGCAGTGTTTCCTTGATTGAATTAGCTCTCACACCACTATTTGCGTCTAGAGCCTTTGCATTGAGGGCTATCTGAAAAAGCTCTGGCGCTGAAGTTGCCTGTGAATGTGGAGTTGGTGGCATGTGAAACCCGCATGTGGAGCATTCGTTTGTGTGGGATGCTCACAAAGCTTCATTTCAGTCCTAGGCACTCAATGGGCACTGAGCATAGAGTGTGAAAACTGAGTTTCCTTGAGAGCTGCTTGGAAGCCTGATGGTGTGTGAAGTTAGTGAGCCAAATGGAGTTGTTCTCCCACAAGAACCACTCAGCTGATTCTTCTTCAATATGCCCTTCACCAACATGCAGTGTTTCCTTGATTGAATTAGCTCTCACACCACTATTTGCGTCTAGAGCCTTTGCATTGAGGGCTATCTGAAAGTGGCTGTGGCGCTGAAATTGCCTGTGAATGTGGAGTTGGTGGCATGTGAAACCCGCATGTGGAGCATTCGTTTGTGTGGGATGCTCTACCAGGTTCATTCCTAGATAATGCACTCAAAGGGCACTAAGCATAGAGTGTGAAAACTGAGTTTCCTTGAGAGCTGCTTGGAAGCCTGATGGTTTGTGAAGTTAGTGAGCCAAATGGAGTTGTTCTCCCACAAGAACCACTCGGCTGATTCTTCTTCAATATGCCCTTCACCAACATGCAGTGTTTCCTTGATTGAATTAGCTCTCACACCACTATTTGCGTCTAGAGCCTTTGCATTGAGGGCTATCTGAAAACGGTTGTGGCGCTGAAGTTGCCTTTGAATGTGGAGTTGGTGGCATGTGAAACCCGCATGTGGAGCATTCGTTTGTGTGGGATGCTCTACCAGGTTCATTCCTAGATAATGCACTCAAAGGGCACTAAGCATAGAGTGTGAAAACTGAGTTTCCTTGAGAGCTGCTTGGAAGCCTGATGGTGTGTGAAGTTAGTGAGCCAAATGGAGTTGTTCTCCCACAAGAACCACTCGGCTGATTCTTCTTCAATATGCCCTTCACCAACATGCAGTGTTTCCTTGATTGAATTAACTCTCACACCAATATTTGATTCTAGAGCCTTTGCATTGAGGGCTATCTGAAAACGGCTGTGGCGCTGAAGTTGCCTGTGAATGTGGAGTTGGTGGCATGTGAAACCCGCATGTGGAGCATTCGTTTGTGTGGGATGCTCACCAAGCTTCATTTCAGTCCTAGGCACTCAAAGGGCACTAAGCATAGAGTGTGAAAACTGAGTTTCCTTGAGAGCTGCTTGGAAGCCTGATGGTGTGTGAAGTTAGTGAGCCAAATGGAGTTGTTCTCCCACAAGAACCACTCGGCTGATTCTTCTTCAATATGCCCTTCACCAACATGCAGTGTTTCCTTCATTGAATTAGCTCTCACACCACTATTTGCGTCTAGAGCCTTTGCATTGAGGGCTATCTGAAAACGGCTGTGGCGCTGAAGTTGCCTGTGAATGTGGAGTTGGTGGCATGTGAAACCCGCATGTGCAGTATTCGTTTGTGTGGGATGCTCTACCAGGTTCATTCCTAGATAATGCACTCAAAGGGCACTAAGCATAGAGTGTGAAAACTGAGTTTCCTTGAGAGCTGCTTGGAAGCCTGATGGTGTGTGAAGTTAGTGAGCCAAATGGAGTTGTTCTCCCACAAGAACCACTCGGCTGATTCTTCTTCAATATGCCCTTCACCAACATGCAGTGTTTCCTTGATTGAATTAGCTCTCACACCACTATTTGCGTCTAGAGCCTTTGCATTGAGGGCTATCTGAAAACGGCTGTGGCGCTGAAGTTGCCTGTGAATGTGGAGTTGGTGGCATGTGAAACCCGCATGTGGAGCATTCTTTTGTGTGGGATGCTCACCAGCTTCATTTCAGTCCTAGGCACTCAAAGGGCACTAAGCATAGAGTGTGAAAACTGAGTTTCCTTGAGAGCTGCTTGGAAGCCTGATGGTGTGTGAAGTTAGTGAGCCAAATGGAGTTGTTCTCCCACAAGAACCACTCGGCTGATTCTTCTTCAATATGCCCTTCACCAACATGCAGTGTTTCCTTGATTGAATTAGCTCTCACACCACTATTTGCGTCTAGAGCCTTTGCATTGAGGGCTATCTGAAAGTGGCTGTGGCGCTGAAGTTGCCTGTGAATGTGGAGTTGGTGGCATGTGAAACCCGCATGTGGAGCATTCGTTTGTGTGGGATGCTCACCAAGCTTCATTTCAGTCTAGGCACTCAAAGGGCACTAAGCATAGAGTGTGAAAACTGAGTTTCCTTGAGAGCTGCTTGGAAGCCTGATGGTGTGTGAAGTTAATGAGCCAAATGGAGTTGTTCTCCCACAAGAACCACTCGGCTGATTCTTCTTCAATATGCCCTTCACCAACATGCAGTGTTTTCTTGATTGAATTAGCTCTCACACTAATATTTGCGTCTAGAGCCTTTGCATTGAGGGCTATCTGATAACGGCTGTGGCGCTGAAGTTGCCTTTGAATGTGGAGTTGGTGGCATGTGAAACCCGCATCTGGAGCATTCGTTTGTGTGGGATGCTCACCAAGCTTCATTTCAGTCCTAGGCACTCAAAGGGCACTAAGCATAGAGTGTGAAAACTGAGTTTCCTTGAGAGCTGCTTGGAAGCCTGATGGTGTGTGAAGTTAGTGAGCCAAATGGAGTTGTTCTCCCACAAGAACCACTCGGCTGATTCTTCTTCAATATGCCCTTCACAAACATGCAGTGTTTCCTTGATTGAATTAACTCTCACACCACTATTTGCGTCTAGAGCCTTTGCATTGAGGGCTATCTGAAAGTGGCTGTGGCGCTGAAGTTGCCTGTGAACGTGGAGTTGGTGGCATGTGAAACCCGCATGTGGAGCATTCGTTTGTGTGGGATGCTCACCAAGCTTCATTTCAGTCCTAGGCACTCAAAGGGCACTAAGCATAGAGTGTGAAAACTGAGTTTCCTTGAGAGCTGCTTGGAAGCCTGATGGTGTGTGAAGTTAGTGAGCCAAATGGAGTTGTTCTCCCACAAGAACCACTCAGCTGATTCTTCTTCAATATGCCCTTCACAAACATGCAGTGTTTCCTTGATTGAATTAACTCTCACACCACTATTTGCGTCTAGAGCCTTTGCATTGAGGGCTATCTGAAAGTGGCTGTGGCGCTGAAGTTGCCTGTGAATGTGGAGTTGGTGGCATGTGAAACCCGCATGTGGAGCATTCGTTTGTGTGGGATGCTCACAAAGCTTCATTTCAGTCCTAGGCACTCAAAGGGCACTAAGCATAGAGTGTGAAAACTGAGTTTCCTTGAGAGCTGCTTGGAAGCCTGATGGTGTGTGAAGTTAGTGAGCCAAATGGAGTTGTTCTCCCACAAGAACCACTCGGCTGATTCTTCTTCAATATGCCCTTCACCAACATGCAGTGTTTCCTTGATTGAATTAGCTCTCACACCACTATTTGCATCTAGAGCCTTTGCATTGAGGGCTATCTGAAAACGGCTGTGGCGCTGAAGTTGCCTGTGAATGTGGAGTTGGTGGCATGTGAAACCCGCATGTGGAGCATTCGTTTGTGTGGGATGCTCTACCAGGTTCATTCCTAGATAATGCACTCAAAGGGCACTAAGCATAGAGTGTGAAAACTGAGTTTCCTTGAGAGCTGCTTGGAAGCCTGATGGTGTGTGAAGTTAGTGAGCCAAATGGAGTTGTTCTCCCACAAGAACCACTCGGCTGATTCTTCTTCAATATGCCCTTCACCAACATGCAGTGTTTCCTTGATTGAATTAACTCTCACACCAATATTTGATTCTAGAGCCTTTGCATTGAGGGCTATCTGAAAACGGCTGTGGCGCTGAAGTTGCCTGTGAATGTGGAGTTGGTGGCATGTGAAACCCGCATGTGGAGCATTCGTTTGTGTGGGATGCTCACCAAGCTTCATTTCAGTCCTAGGCACTCAAAGGGCACTAAGCATAGAGTGTGAAAACTGAGTTTCCTTGAGAGCTGCTTGGAAGCCTGATGGTGTGTGAAGTTAGTGAGCCAAATGGAGTTGTTCTCCCACAAGAACCACTCGGCTGATTCTTCTTCAATATGCCCTTCACCAACATGCAGTGTTTCCTTCATTGAATTAGCTCTCACACCACTATTTGCGTCTAGAGCCTTTGCATTGAGGGCTATCTGAAAACGGCTGTGGCGCTGAAGTTGCCTGTGAATGTGGAGTTGGTGGCATGTGAAACCCGCATGTGGAGCATTCTTTTGTGTGGGATGCTCACCAGCTTCATTTCAGTCCTAGGCACTCAAAGGGCACTAAGCATAGAGTGTGAAAACTGAGTTTCCTTGAGAGCTGCTTGGAAGCCTGATGGTGTGTGAAGTTAGTGAGCCAAATGGAGTTGTTCTCCCACAAGAACCACTCGGCTGATTCTTCTTCAATATGCCCTTCACCAACATGCAGTGTTTCCTTGATTGAATTAGCTCTCACACCACTATTTGCGTCTAGAGCCTTTGCATTGAGGGCTATCTGAAAGTGGCTGTGGCGCTGAAGTTGCCTGTGAATGTGGAGTTGGTGGCATGTGAAACCCGCATGTGGAGCATTCGTTTGTGTGGGATGCTCACCAAGCTTCATTTCAGTCTAGGCACTCAAAGGGCACTAAGCATAGAGTGTGAAAACTGAGTTTCCTTGAGAGCTGCTTGGAAGCCTGATGGTGTGTGAAGTTAGTGAGCCAAATGGAGTTGTTCTCCCACAAGAACCACTCGGCTGATTCTTCTTCAATATGCCCTTCACCAACATGCAGTGTTTTCTTGATTGAATTAGCTCTCACACTAATATTTGCGTCTAGAGCCTTTGCATTGAGGGCTATCTGATAACGGCTGTGGCGCTGAAGTTGCCTTTGAATGTGGAGTTGGTGGCATGTGAAACCCGCATGTGGAGCATTCGTTTGTGTGGGATGCTCACCAAGCTTCATTTCAGTCCTAGGCACTCAAAGGGCACTAAGCATAGAGTGTGAAAACTGAGTTTCCTTGAGAGCTGCTTGGAAGCCTGATGGTGTGTGAAGTTAGTGAGCCAAATGGAGTTGTTCTCCCACAAGAACCACTCGGCTGATTCTTCTTCAATATGCCCTTCACAAACATGCAGTGTTTCCTTGATTGAATTAACTCTCACACCACTATTTGCGTCTAGAGCCTTTGCATTGAGGGCTATCTGAAAGTGGCTGTGGCGCTGAAGTTGCCTGTGAACGTGGAGTTGGTGGCATGTGAAACCCGCATGTGGAGCATTCGTTTGTGTGGGATGCTCACCAAGCTTCATTTCAGTCCTAGGCACTCAAAGGGCACTAAGCATAGAGTGTGAAAACTGAGTTTCCTTGAGAGCTGCTTGGAAGCCTGATGGTGTGTGAAGTTAGTGAGCCAAATGGAGTTGTTCTCCCACAAGAACCACTCAGCTGATTCTTCTTCAATATGCCCTTCACCAACATGCAGTGTTTCCTTGATTGAATTAACTCTCACACCACTATTTGCGTCTAGAGCCTTTGCATTGAGGGCTATCTGAAAGTGGCTGTGGCGCTGAAGTTGCCTGTGAATGTGGAGTTGGTGGCATGTGAAACCCGCATGTGGAGCATTCGTTTGTGTGGGATGCTCACAAAGCTTCATTTCAGTCCTAGGCACTCAAAGGGCACTAAGCATAGAGTGTGAAAACTGAGTTTCCTTGAGAGCTGCTTGGAAGCCTGATGGTGTGTGAAGTTAGTGAGCCAAATGGAGTTGTTCTCCCACAAGAACCACTCGGCTGATTCTTCTTCAATATGCCCTTCACCAACATGCAGTGTTTCCTTCATTGAATTAGCTCTCACACCACTATTTGCGTCTAGAGCCTTTGCATTGAGGGCTATCTGAAAACGGTTGTGGCGCTGAAGTTGCCTTTGAATGTGGTGTTGGTGGCATGTGAAACCCGCATGTGGAGCATTCGTTTGTGTGGGATGCTCACCAAGCTTCATTTCAGTCCTAGGCACTCAAAGGGCACTGAGCATAGAGTGTGAAAACTGAGTTTCCTTGAGAGCTGCTTGGAAGCCTGATGGTGTGTGAAGTTAGTGAGCCAAATGGAGTTGTTCTCCCACAAGAACCACTCAGCTGATTCTTCTTCAATATGCCCTTCACCAACATGCAGTGTTTCCTTGATTGAATTAGCTCTCACACCACTATTTGCGTCTAGAGCCTTTGCATTGAGGGCTATCTGAAAGTGGCTGTGGCGCTGAAATTGCCTGTGAATGTGGAGTTGGTGGCATGTGAAACCCGCATGTGGAGCATTCGTTTGTGTGGGATGCTCTACCAGGTTCATTCCTAGATAATGCACTCAAAGGGCACTAAGCATAGAGTGTGAAAACTGAGTTTCCTTGAGAGCTGCTTGGAAGCCTGATGGTTTGTGAAGTTAGTGAGCCAAATGGAGTTGTTCTCCCACAAGAACCACTCGGCTGATTCTTCTTCAATATGCCCTTCACCAACATGCAGTGTTTCCTTCATTGAATTAGCTCTCACACCACTATTTGCGTCTAGAGCCTTTGCATTGAGGGCTATCTGAAAACGGCTGTGGCGCTGAAGTTGCCTGTGAATGTGGAGTTGGTGGCATGTGAAACCCGCATGTGGAGCATTCGTTTGTGTGGGATGCTCTACCAGGTTCATTCCTAGATAATGCACTCAAAGGGCACTAAGCATAGAGTGTGAAAACTGAGTTTCCTTGAGAGCTGCTTGGAAGCCTGATGGTGTGTGAAGTTAGTGAGCCAAATGGAGTTGTTCTCCCACAAGAACCACTCGGCTGATTCTTCTTCAATATGCCCTTCACCAACATGCAGTGTTTCCTTGATTGAATTAACTCTCACACCAATATTTGATTCTAGAGCCTTTGCATTGAGGGCTATCTGAAAGTGGCTGTGGCGCTGAAGTTGCCTGTGAATGTGGAGTTGGTGGCATGTGAAACCCGCATGTGGAGCATTCGTTTGTGTGGGATGCTCTACCAGGTTCATTCCTAGATAATGCACTCAAAGGGCACTAAGCATAGAGTGTGAAAACTGAGTTTCCTTGAGAGCTGCTTGGAAGCCTGATGGTGTGTGAAGTTAGTGAGCCAAATGGAGTTGTTCTCCCACAAGAACCACTCAGCTGATTCTTCTTCAATATGCCCTTCACCAACATGCAGTGTTTCCTTGATTGAATTAGCTCTCACACCACTATTTGCGTCTAGAGCCTTTGCATTGAGGGCTATCTGAAAACGGCTGTGGCGCTGAAGTTGCCTGTGAATGTGGAGTTGGTGGCATGTGAAACCCGCATGTGCAGTATTCGTTTGTGTGGGATGCTCTACCAGGTTCATTCCTAGATAATGCACTCAAAGGGCACTAAGCATAGAGTGTGAAAACTGAGTTTCCTTGAGAGCTGCTTGGAAGCCTGATGGTGTGTGAAGTTAGTGAGCCAAATGGAGTTGTTCTCCCACAAGAACCACTCGGCTGATTCTTCTTCAATATGCCCTTCACCAACATGCAGTGTTTCCTTGATTGAATTAGCTCTCACACCACTATTTGCGTCTAGAGCCTTTGCATTGAGGGCTATCTGAAAACGGCTGTGGCGCTGAAGTTGCCTGTGAATGTGGAGTTGGTGGCATGTGAAACCCGCATGTGGAGCATTCTTTTGTGTGGGATGCTCACCAGCTTCATTTCAGTCCTAGGCACTCAAAGGGCACTAAGCATAGAGTGTGAAAACTGAGTTTCCTTGAGAGCTGCTTGGAAGCCTGATGGTGTGTGAAGTTAGTGAGCCAAATGGAGTTGTTCTCCCACAAGAACCACTCGGCTGATTCTTCTTCAATATGCCCTTCACCAACATGCAGTGTTTCCTTGATTGAATTAGCTCTCACACCACTATTTGCGTCTAGAGCCTTTGCATTGAGGGCTATCTGAAAGTGGCTGTGGCGCTGAAGTTGCCTGTGAATGTGGAGTTGGTGGCATGTGAAACCCGCATGTGGAGCATTCGTTTGTGTGGGATGCTCACCAAGCTTCATTTCAGTCTAGGCACTCAAAGGGCACTAAGCATAGAGTGTGAAAACTGAGTTTCCTTGAGAGCTGCTTGGAAGCCTGATGGTGTGTGAAGTTAGTGAGCCAAATGGAGTTGTTCTCCCACAAGAACCACTCGGCTGATTCTTCTTCAATATGCCCTTCACCAACATGCAGTGTTTTCTTGATTGAATTAGCTCTCACACTAATATTTGCGTCTAGAGCCTTTGCATTGAGGGCTATCTGATAACGGCTGTGGCGCTGAAGTTGCCTTTGAATGTGGAGTTGGTGGCATGTGAAACCCGCATGTGGAGCATTCGTTTGTGTGGGATGCTCACCAAGCTTCATTTCAGTCCTAGGCACTCAAAGGGCACTAAGCATAGAGTGTGAAAACTGAGTTTCCTTGAGAGCTGCTTGGAAGCCTGATGGTGTGTGAAGTTAGTGAGCCAAATGGAGTTGTTCTCCCACAAGAACCACTCGGCTGATTCTTCTTCAATATGCCCTTCACCAACATGCAGTGTTTCCTTGATTGAATTAACTCTCACACCACTATTTGCGTCTAGAGCCTTTGCATTGAGGGCTATCTGAAAGTGGCTGTGGCGCTGAAGTTGCCTGTGAACGTGGAGTTGGTGGCATGTGAAACCCGCATGTGGAGCATTCGTTTGTGTGGGATGCTCACAAAGCTTCATTTCAGTCCTAGGCACTCAAAGGGCACTAAGCATAGAGTGTGAAAACTGAGTTTCCTTGAGAGCTGCTTGGAAGCCTGATGGTGTGTGAAGTTAGTGAGCCAAATGGAGTTGTTCTCCCACAAGAACCACTCAGCTGATTCTTCTTCAATATGCCCTTCACCAACATGCAGTGTTTCCTTGATTGAATTAACTCTCACACAACTATTTGCGTCTAGAGCCTTTGCATTGAGGGCTATCTGAAAGTGGCTGTGGCGCTGAAGTTGCCTGTGAATGTGGAGTTGGTGGCATGTGAAACCCGCATGTGGAGCATTCGTTTGTGTGGGATGCTCACCAAGCTTCATTTCAGTCCTAGGCACTCAAAGGGCACTAAGCATAGAGTGTGAAAACTGAGTTTCCTTGAGAGCTGCTTGGAAGCCTGATGGTGTGTGAAGTTAGTGAGCCAAATGGAGTTGTTCTCCCACAAGAACCACTCGGCTGATTCTTCTTCAATATGCCCTTCACCAACATGCAGTGTTTCCTTGATTGAATTAGCTCTCACACCACTATTTGCGTCTAGAGCCTTTGCATTGAGGGCTATCTGAAAACGGCTGTGGCGCTGAAGTTGCCTGTGAACGTGGAGTTGGTGGCATGTGAAACCCGCATGTGGAGCATTCGTTTGTGTGGGATGCTCACCAAGCTTCATTTCAGTCCTAGGCACTCAAAGGGCACTAAGCATAGAGTGTGAAAACTGAGTTTCCTTGAGAGCTGCTTGGAAGCCTGATGGTGTGTGAAGTTAGTGAGCCAAATGGAGTTGTTCTCCCACAAGAACCACTCGGCTGATTCTTCTTCAATATGCCCTTCACCAACATGCAGTGTTTCCTTCATTGAATTAGCTCTCACACCACTATTTGCGTCTAGAGCCTTTGCATTGAGGGCTATCTGAAAGTGGCTGTGGCGCTGAAATTGCCTGTGAATGTGGAGTTGGTGGCATGTGAAACCCGCATGTGGAGCATTCGTTTGTGTGGGATGCTCACCAAGCTTCATTTCAGTCCTAGGCACTCAAAGGGCGCTAAGCATGGAGTGTGAAAACTGAGTTTCCTTGAGAGCTGCTTGGAAGCCTGATGGTGTGTGAAGTTAGTGAGCCAAATGGAGTTGTTCTCCCACAAGAACCACTCAGCTGATTCTTCTTCAATATGCCCTTCACCAACATGCAGTGTTTCCTTGATTGAATTAGCTCTCACACCACTATTTGCGTCTAGAGCCTTTGCATTGAGGGCTATCTGAAAGTGGCTGTGGCGCTGAAGTTGCCTGTGAATGTGGAGTTGGTGGCATGTGAAACCCGCATGTGGAGCATTCGTTTGTGTGGGATGCTCACAAAGCTTCATTTCAGTCCTAGGCACTCAAAGGGCACTAAGCATAGAGTGTGAAAACTGAGTTTCCTTGAGAGCTGCTTGGAAGCCTGATGGTGTGTGAAGTTAGTGAGCCAAATGGAGTTGTTCTCCCACAAGAACCACTCGGCTGATTCTTCTTCAATATGCCCTTCACCAACATGCAGTGTTTCCTTGATTGAATTAGCTCTCACACTAATATTTGCGTCTAGAGCCTTTGCATTGAGGGCTATCTGAAAACGGCTGTGGCGCTGAAGTTGCCTGGAATGTGGAGTTGGTGGCATGTGAAGCCCGCATGTGCAGCATTCGTTTGTGTGGGATGCTCACCAAGCTTCATTTCAGTCCTAGGCACTCAAAGGGTGCTAAGCATAGAGTGTGAAAACTGAGTTTCCTTGAGAGCTGCTTGGAAGCCTGATGGTGTGTGAAGTTAGTTAGCCAAATGGAGTTGTTCTCCCACAAGAACCACTCGGCTGATTCTTCTTCAATATGCCCTTCACCAACATGCAGTGTTTCCTTGATTGAATTAGCTCTCACACTAATATTTGCGTCTAGAGCCTTTGCATTGAGGGCTATCTGAAAGTGGCTGTGGCGCTGAAATTGCCTGTGAATGTGGAGTTGGTGGCATGTGAAACCCGCATGTGGAGCATTCGTTTGTGTGGGATGCTCTACCAGCTTCATTTCAGTCCTAGGCACTCAAAGGGTGCTAAGCATAGAGTGTGAAAACTGAGTTTCCTTGAGAGCTGCTTGGAAGCCTGATGGTGTGTGAAGTTAGTGAGCCAAATGGAGTTGTTCTCCCACAAGAACCACTCAGCTGATTCTTCTTCAATATGCCCTTCACCAACATGCAGTGTTTCCTTGATTGAATTAGCTCTCACACCACTATTTGCGTCTAGAGCCTTTGCATTGAGGGCTATCTGAAAGTGGCAATGGCGCTGAAATTGCCTGTGAATGTGGAGTTGGTGGCATGTGAAACCCGCATGTGGAGCATTCGTTTGTGTGGGATGCTCACCAAGCTTCATTTCAGTCCTAGGCACTCAAAGGGCACTAAGCATAGAGTGTGAAAACTGAGTTTCCTTGAGAGCTGCTTGGAAGCCTGATGGTGTGTGAAGTTAGTGAGCCAAATGGAGTTGTTCTCCCACAAGAACCACTCAGCTGATTCTTCTTCAATATGCCCTTCACCAACATGCAGTGTTTCCTTGATTGAATTAGCTCTCACACTAATATTTGCGTCTAGAGCCTTTGCATTGAGGGCTATCTGATAACGGCTGTGGCGCTGAAGTTGCCTGTGAATGTGGAGTTGGTGGCATGTGAAACCCGCATGTGGAGCATTCGTTTGTGTGGGATGCTCACCAAGCTTCATTTCAGTCCTAGGCACTCAAAGGGCACTAAGCATAGAGTGTGAAAACTGAGTTTCCTTGAGAGCTGCTTGGAAGCCTGATGGTGTGTGAAGTTAGTGAGCCAAATGGAGTTGTTCTCCCACAAGAACCACTCAGCTGATTCTTCTTCAATATGCCCTTCACCAACATGCAGTGTTTCCTTGATTGAATTAGCTCTCACACCACTATTTGCGTCTAGAGCCTTTGCATTGAGGGCTATCTGAAAGTGGCTGTGGCGCTGAAGTTGCCTGTGAATGTGGAGTTGGTGGCATGTGAAACCCGCATGTGGAGCATTCGTTTGTGTGGGATGCTCACAAAGCTTCATTTCAGTCCTAGGCACTCAAAGGGCACTAATCATAGAGTGTGAAAACTGAGTTTCCTTGAGAGCTGCTTGGAAGCCTGATGGTGTGTGAAGTTAGTGAGCCAAATGGAGTTGTTCTCCCACAAGAACCACTCGGCTGATTCTTCTTCAATATGCCCTTCACCAACATGCAGTGTTTCCTTCATTGAATTAGCTCTCACACCACTATTTGCGTCTAGAGCCTTTGCATTGAGGGCTATCTGAAAACGGCTGTGGCGCTGAAGTTGCCTGGAATGTGGAGTTGGTGGCATGTGAAACCCGCATGTGGAGCATTCGTTTGTGTGGGATGCTCACCAGCTTCATTTCAGTCCTAGGCTCTCAAAGGGTGCTAAGCATAGAGTGTGAAAACTGAGTTTCCTTGAGAGCTGCTTGGAAGCCTGATGGTGTGTGAAGTTAGTGAGCCAAATGGAGTTGTTCTCCCACAAGAACCACTCAGCTGATTCTTCTTCAATATGCCCTTCACCAACATGCAGTGTTTCCTTGATTGAATTAGCTCTCAAACCACTATTTGCGTCTAGAGCCTTTGCATTGAGGGCTAGCTGAAAGTGGCTGTGGCGCTGAAGTTGCCTGTGAACGTGGAGTTGGTGGCATGTGAAACCCGCATGTGGAGCATTCGTTTGTGTGGGATGCTCACAAAGCTTCATTTCAGTCCTAGGCACTCAAAGGGCACTAAGCATAGAGTGTGAAAACTGAGTTTCCTTGAGAGCTGCTTGGAAGCCTGATGGTGTGTGAAGTTAGTGAGCCAAATGGAGTTGTTCTCCCACAAGAACCACTCGGCTGATTCTTCTTCAATATGCCCTTCACCAACATGCAGTGTTTCCTTGATTGAATTAGCTCTCACACTAATATTTGCGTCTAGAGCCTTTGCATTGAGGGCTATCTGAAAACGGCTGTGGCGCTGAAGTTGCCTGTGAATGTGGAGTTGGTGGCATGTGAAACCCGCATGTGGAGCATTCGTTTGTGTGGGATGCTCACCAGCTTCATTTCAGTCCTAGGCACTCATAGGGTGCTAAGCATAGAGTGTGAAAACTGAGTTTCCTTGAGAGCTGCTTGGAAGCCTGATGGTGTGTGAAGTTAGTGAGCCAAATGGAGTTGTTCTCCCACAAGAACCACTCGGCTGATTCTTCTTCAATATGCCCTTCACCAACATGCAGTGTTTCCTTGATTGAATTAGCTCTCACACCACTATTTGCGTCTAGAGTCTTTGCATTGAGGGCTATCTGAAAACGGCTTTGGCGCTGAAGTTGCCTGGAATGTGGAGTTGGTGGCATGTGAAGCCCGCATGTGGAGCATTCGTTTGTGTGGGATGCTCACCAGCTTCATTTCAGTCCTAGGCACTCAAAGGGCACTAAGCATAGAGTGTGAAAACTGAGTTTCCTTGAGAGCTGCTTGGAAGCCTGATGGTGTGTGAAGTTAGTGAGCCAAATGGAGTTGTTCTCCCACAAGAACCACTCAGCTGATTCTTCTTCAATATGCCCTTCACCAACATGCAGTGTTTCCTTGATTGAATTAGCTCTGACACCAATATTTGCGTCTAGAGCCTTTGCATTGAGGGCTATCTGAAAACGGCTGTGGCGCTGAAGTTGCCTGTGAATGTGGAGTTGGTGGCATGTGGAACCCGCATGTGGAGCATTCGTTTGTGTGGGATGCTCTACCAGGTTCATTCCTAGATAATGCACTCAAAGGGCACTAAGCATAGAGTGTGAAAACTGAGTTTCCTTGAGAGCTGCTTGGAAGCCTGATGGTGTGTGAAGTTAGTGAGCCAAATGGAGTTGTTCTCCCACAAGAACCACTCGGCTGATTCTTCTTCAACATGCCCTTCACCAACATGCAGTATTTCCTTGATTGAATTAGCTCTCACACTAATATTTGCGTCTAGAGCCTTTGCATTGAGGGCTATCTGATAACGGCTTTGGCGCTGAAGTTGCCTGTGAATGTGGAGTTGGTGGCATGTGAAACCCGCATGTGGAGCATTCGTTTGTGTGGGATGCTCTACCAGCTTCATTTCAGTCCTAGGCACTCAAAGGGCACTAAGCATAGAGTGTGAAAACTGAGTTTCCTTGAGAGCTGCTTGGAAGCCTGATGGTGTGTGAAGTTAGTGAGCCAAATGGAGTTGTTCTCCCACAAGAACCACTCAGCTGATTCTTCTTCAATATGCCCTTCACCAACATGCAGTGTTTCCTTGATTGAATTAACTCTCACACCACTATTTGCGTCTAGAGCCTTTGCATTGAGGGCTATCTGAAAGTGGCTGTGGCGCTGAAGTTGCCTGGAATGTGGAGTTGGTGGCATGTGAAACCCGCATGTGGAGCATTCGTTTGTGTGGGATGCTCACCAAGCTTCATTTCAGTCCTAGGCACTCAAAGGGCACTAAGCATAGAGTGTGAAAACTGAGTTTCCTTGAGAGCTGCTTGGAAGCCTGATGGTGTGTGAAGTTAGTGAGCCAAATGGAGTTGTTCTCCCACAAGAACCACTCGGCTGATTCTTCTTCAATATGCCCTTCACCAACATGCAGTGTTTCCTTGATTGAATTAGCTCTCACACTAATATTTGCGTCTAGAGCCTTTGCATTGAGGGCTATCTGATAACGGCTTTGGCGCTGAAGTTGCCTGTGAATGTGGAGTTGGTGGCATGTGAAACCCGCATGTGGAGCATTCGTTTGTGTGGGATGCTCACAAAGCTTCATTTCAGTCCTAGGCACTCAAAGGGCACTAAGCATAGAGTGTGAAAACTGAGTTTCCTTGAGAGCTGCTTGGAAGCCTGATGGTGTGTGAAGTTAGTGAGCCAAATGGAGTTGTTCTCCCATAAGAACCACTCGGCTGATTCTTCTTCAACATGCCCTTCAACAACATGCAGTGTTTCCTTGATTGAATTAGCTCTCACACTAATATTTGCGTCTAGAGCCTTTGCATTGAGGGCTATCTGATAACGGCTTTGGCGCTGAAGTTGCCTGTGAATGTGGAGTTGGTGGCATGTGAAACCCGCATGTGGAGCATTCGTTTGTGTGGGATGCTCACAAAGCTTCATTTCAGTCCTAGGCACTCAAAGGGCACTAAGCATAGAGTGTGAAAACTGAGTTTCCTTGAGAGCTGCTTGGAAGCCTGATGATGTGTGAAGTTAGTGAGCCAAATGGAGTTGTTCTCCCACAAGAACCACTCAGCTGATTCTTCTTCAATATGCCCTTCACCAACATGCAGTGTTTCCTTGATTGAATTAACTCTCACACCACTATTTGCGTCTAGAGCCTTTGCATTGAGGGCTATCTGAAAACGGCTGTGGCGCTGAAGTTGCCTGTGAATGTGGAGTTGGTGGCATGTGAAACCCGCATGTGGAGCATTCGTTTGTGTGGGATGCTCACCAAGCTTCATTTCAGTCCTAGGCACTCAAAGGGCACTAAGCATAGAGTGTGAAAACTGAGTTTCCTTGAGAGCTGCTTGGAAGCCTGATGGTGTGTGACGTTAGTGAGCGAAATGGAGTTGTTGTCCCACAAGAACCACTCGGCTGATTCTTCTTCAATATGCCCTTCACCAACATGCAGTGTTTCCTTGATTGAATTAGCTCTCACACCACTATTTGCGTCTAGAGCCTTTGCATTGAGGGCTATCTGAAAACGGCTGTGGCGCTGAAGTTGCCTGTGAATGTGGAGTTGGTGGCATGTGAAACCCGCATGTGGAGCATTCGTTTGTGTGGGATGCTCACAAACCTTCATTTCAGTCCTGGGCACTCAAAGGGCACTAAGCATAGAGTGTGAAAACTGAGTTTCCTTGAGAGCTGCTTGGAAGCCTGATGGTGTGTGAAGTTAGTGAGCCAAATGGAGTTGTTCTCCCACAAGAACCACTCGGCTGATTCTTCTTCAATATGCCCTTCACAAACATGCAGTGTTTCCTTCATTGAATTAGCTCTCACACCAATATTTGATTCTAGAGCCTTTGCATTGAGGGCGATCTGAAAACGGCAGTGGCGCTGAAATTGCCTGTGAATGTGGAGTTGGTGGCATGTGAAACCCGCATGTGGAGCATTCGTTTGTGTGGGATGCTCTACCAGGTTCATTCCTAGATAATGCACTCAAAGGGCACTAAGCATAGAGTGTGAAAACTGAGTTTCCTTGAGAGCTGCTTGGAAGCCTGATGGTGTGTGAAGTTAGTGAGCCAAATGGAGTTGTTCTCCCACAAGAACCACTCGGCTGATTCTTCTTCAATATGCCCTTCACCAAGATGCAGTGTTTCCTTCATTGAATTAGCTCTCACACCAATATTTGATTCTAGAGCCTTTGCATTGAGGGCTATCTGAATGTAGCTGTGGCGCTGAAGTTGCCTGTGAATGTGGAGTTGGTGGCATGTGAAACCCGCATGTGGAGCATTCGTTTGTGTGGGATGCTCTACCAGGTTCATTCCTAGGTAATGCACTCAAAGGGCACTAAGCATAGAGTGTGAAAACTGAGTTTCCTTGAGAGCTGCTTGGAAGCCTGATGGTGTGTGAAGTTAGTGAGCCAAATGGAGTTGTTCTCTCACAAGAACCACTCGGCTGATTCTTCTTCAATATGCCCTTCACCAACATGCAATGTTTCCTTCATTGAATTAGCTCTCACACCACTATTTGCGTCTAGAGCCTTTGCATTGAGGGCTATCTGAAAACGGCTGTGGCGCTGAAGTTGCCTATGAATGTGGAGTTGGTGGCATGTGAAACCCGCATGTGGAGCATTCGTTTGTGTGGGATGCTCTACCAGGTTCATTCCTAGATAATGCACTCAAAGGGCACTAAGCATAGAGTGTGAAAACTGAGTTTCCTTGAGAGCTGCTTGGAAGCCTGATGGTTTGTGAAGTTAGTGAGCCAAATGGAGTTGTTCTCCCACAAGAACCACTCGGCTGATTCTTCTTCAATATGCCCTTCACCAACATGCAGTGTTTCCTTGATTGAATTAGCTCTCACACCACTATTTGCGTCTAGAGCCTTTGCATTGAGGGCTATCTGATAACGGCTGTGGCGCTGAAGTTGCCTGTGAATGTGGAGTTGGTGGCATGTGAAACCCGCATGTGGAGCATTCGTTTGTGTGGGATGCTCACCAAGCTTCATTTCAGTCCTAGGCACTCAAAGGGCACTAAGCATAGAGTGTGAAAACTGAGTTTCCTTGAGAGCTGCTTGGAAGCCTGATGGTGTGTGAAGTTAGTGAGCCAAATGGAGTTTTTCTCCCACAAGAACCACTCGGCTGATACTTCTTCAATATGCCCTTCACCAACATGCAGTGTTTCCTTGATTGAATTAGCTCTCACACCACTATTTGCGTCTAGAGCCTTTGCATTGAGTGCTATCTGATAACGGCTGTGGCGCTGAAGTTGCCTGGAATGTGGAGTTGGTGGCATGTGAAACCCGCATGTGGAGCATTGGTTTGTGTGGGATGCTCACCAAGCTTCATTTCAGTCCTAGGCACTCAAAAGGCACTAAGCATAGAGTGTGAAAACTGAGTTTCCTTGAGAGCTGCTTGGAAGCCTGATGGTGTGTGAAGTTAGTGAGCCAAATGGAGTTGTTCTCCCACAAGAACCACTCGGCTGATTCTTCTTCAATATGCCCTTCACAAACATGCAGTGTTTCCTTCATTGAATTAGCTCTCACACCACTATTTGCGTCTAGAACCTTTGCATTGAGGGCTATCTGATAACGGCTGTGGCGTTGAAGTTGCCTGTGAATGTGGAGTTGGTGGCATGTGAAACCCGCATGTGGAGCATTCGTTTGTGTGGGATGCTCACCAAGCTTCATTTCAGTCCTAGGCACTCAAAGGGCACTAAGCATAGAGTGTGAAAACTGAGTTTCCTTGAGAGCTGCTTGGAAGCCTGATGGTGTGTGAAGTTAGTGAGCCAAATGGAGTTTTTCTCCCACAAGAACCACTCGGCTGATACTTCTTCAATATGCCCTTCACCAACATGCAGTGTTTCCTTGATTGAATTAGCTCTCACACCACTATTTGCGTCTAGAGCCTTTGCATTGAGTGCTATCTGATAACGGCTGTGGCGCTGAAGTTGCCTATGAATGTGGAGTTGGTGGCATGTGAAACCCGCATGTGGAGCATTGGTTTGTGTGGGATGCTCACCAAGCTTCATTTCAGTCCTAGGCACTCAAAAGGCACTAAGCATAGAGTGTGAAAACTGAGTTTCCTTGAGAGCTGCTTGGAAGCCTGATGGTGTGTGAAGTTAGTGAGCCAAATGGAGTTGTTCTCCCACAAGAACCACTCGGCTGATTCTTCTTCAATATGCCCTTCACCAACATGCAGTGTTTCCTTCATTGAATTAGCTCTCACACCACTATTTGCGTCTAGAGCCTTTGCATTGAGGGCTATCTGATAACGGCTGTGGCCCTGAAGTTGCCTGTGAATGTGGAGTTGGTGGCATGTGAAACCCGCATGTGGAGCATTCGTTTGTGTGGGATGCTCACAAAGCTTCATTTCAGTCCTAGGCACTCAAAGGGCACTAAGCATAGAGTGTGAAAACTGAGTTTCCTTGAGAGCTGCTTGGAAGCCTGATGGTGTGTGAAGTTAGTGAGCCAAATGGAGTTGTTCTCCCACAAGAACCACTCGGCTGATTCTTCTTCAATATGCCCTTCACCAACATGCAGTGTTTCCTTGATTGAATTAGCTCTCACACCACTATTTGCGTCTAGAGCCTTTGCATTGAGGGCTATCTGAAAGTGGCTGTGGCGCTGAAGTTGCGTGTGAATGTGGAGTTGGTGGCATGTGAAACCCGCATGTGGAGCATTCGTTTGTGTGGGATGCTCACAAACCTTCATTTCAGTCCTGGGCACTCAAAGGGCACTAAGCATAGAGTGTGAAAACTGAGTTTCCTTGAGAGCTGCTTGGAAGCCTGATGGTGTGTGAAGTTAGTGAGCCAAATGGAGTTTTTCTCCCACAAGAACCACTCGGCTGATACTTCTTCAATATGCCCTTCACCAACATGCAGTGTTTCCTTGATTGAATTAGCTCTCACACCACTATTTGCGTCTAGAGCCTTTGCATTGAGTGCTATCTGATAACGGCTGTGGCGCTGAAGTTGCCTATGAATGTGGAGTTGGTGGCATGTGAAACCCGCATGTGGAGCATTGGTTTGTGTGGGATGCTCACCAAGCTTCATTTCAGTCCTAGGCACTCAAAAGGCACTAAGCATAGAGTGTGAAAACTGAGTTTCCTTGAGAGCTGCTTGGAAGCCTGATGGTGTGTGAAGTTAGTGAGCCAAATGGAGTTGTTCTCCCACAAGAACCACTCGGCTGATTCTTCTTCAATATGCCCTTCACAAACATGCAGTGTTTCCTTCATTGAATTAGCTCTCACACCACTATTTGCGTCTAGAGCCTTTGCATTGAGGGCTATCTGAAAGTGGCTGTGGCGCTGAAGTTGCGTGTGAATGTGGAGTTGGTGGCATGTGAAACCCGCATGTGGAGCATTCGTTTGTGTGGGATGCTCTACCAGGTTCATTCCTAGATAATGCACTCAAAGGGCACTAAGCATAGAGTGTGAAAACTGAGTTTCCTTGAGAGCTGCTTGGAAGCCTGATGGTGTGTGAAGTTAGTGAGCCAAATGGAGTTGTTCTCCCACAAGAACCACTCGGCTGATTCTTCTTCAATATGCCCTTCACCAACATGCAATGTTTCCTTGATTGAATTAGCTCTCACACCGCTATTTGCGTCTAGAGCCTTTGCATTGAGGGCTATCTGAAAACGGCTGTGGCGCTGAAGTTGCCTGTGAATGTGGAGTTGGTGGCATGTGAAACCCGCATGTGGAGCATTCGTTTGTGTGGGATGCTCACCAAGCTTCATTTCAGTCCTAGGCACTCAAAGGGCACTAAGCATAGAGTGTGAAAACTGAGTTTCCTTGAGAGCTGCTTGGAAGCCTGCTGGTGTGTGAGGTTAGTGAGCCAAATGGAGTTGTTCTCCCACAAGAACCACTCGGCTGATTCTTCTTCAATATGCCCTTCACCAACATGCAGTGTTTCCTTGATTGAATTAGCTCTCACACCAATATTTGATTCTAGAGCCTTTGCATTGAGGGCTATCTGAAAAAGCTCTGGCGCTGAAGTTGCCTGTGAATGTGGAGTTGGTGGCATGTGAAACCCGCATGTGGAGCATTCGTTTGTGTGGGATGCTCACAAAGCTTCATTTCAGTCCTAGGCACTCAATGGGCACTGAGCATAGAGTGTGAAAACTGAGTTTCCTTGAGAGCTGCTTGGAAGCCTGATGGTGTGTGAAGTTAGTGAGCCAAATGGAGTTGTTCTCCCACAAGAACCACTCAGCTGATTCTTCTTCAATATGCCCTTCACCAACATGCAGTGTTTCCTTGATTGAATTAGCTCTCACACCACTATTTGCGTCTAGAGCCTTTGCATTGAGGGCTATCTGAAAGTGGCTGTGGCGCTGAAATTGCCTGTGAATGTGGAGTTGGTGGCATGTGAAACCCGCATGTGGAGCATTCGTTTGTGTGGGATGCTCTACCAGGTTCATTCCTAGATAATGCACTCAAAGGGCACTAAGCATAGAGTGTGAAAACTGAGTTTCCTTGAGAGCTGCTTGGAAGCCTGATGGTTTGTGAAGTTAGTGAGCCAAATGGAGTTGTTCTCCCACAAGAACCACTCGGCTGATTCTTCTTCAATATGCCCTTCACCAACATGCAGTGTTTCCTTGATTGAATTAGCTCTCACACCACTATTTGCGTCTAGAGCCTTTGCATTGAGGGCTATCTGAAAACGGCTGTGGCGCTGAAGTTGCCTGTGAATGTGGAGTTGGTGGCATGTGAAACCCGCATGTGGAGCATTCGTTTGTGTGGGATGCTCTACCAGGTTCATTCCTAGATAATGCACTCAAAGGGCACTAAGCATAGAGTGTGAAAACTGAGTTTCCTTGAGAGCTGCTTGGAAGCCTGATGGTGTGTGAAGTTAGTGAGCCAAATGGAGTTGTTCTCCCACAAGAACCACTCGGCTGATTCTTCTTCAATATGCCCTTCACCAACATGCAATGTTTCCTTGATTGAATTAGCTCTCACACCGCTATTTGCGTCTAGAGCCTTTGCATTGAGGGCTATCTGAAAACGGCTGTGGCGCTGAAGTTGCCTGTGAATGTGGAGTTGGTGGCATGTGAAACCCGCATGTGGAGCATTCGTTTGTGTGGGATGCTCTACCAGGTTCATTCCTAGATAATGCACTCAAAGGGCACTAAGCATAGAGTGTGAAAACTGAGTTTCCTTGAGAGCTGCTTGGAAGCCTGATGGTGTGTGAAGTTAGTGAGCCAAATGGAGTTGTTCTCCCACAAGAACCACTCGGCTGATTCTTCTTCAATATGCCCTTCACCAACATGCAATGTTTCCTTGATTGAATTAGCTCTCACACCGCTATTTGCGTCTAGAGCCTTTGCATTGAGGGCTATCTGAAAACGGTTGTGGCGCTGAAGTTGCCTTTGAATGTGGTGTTGGTGGCATGTGAAACCCGCATGTGGAGCATTCGTTTGTGTGGGATGCTCACCAAGCTTCATTTCAGTCCTAGGCACTCAAAGGGCACTGAGCATAGAGTGTGAAAACTGAGTTTCCTTGAGAGCTGCTTGGAAGCCTGATGGTGTGTGAAGTTAGTGAGCCAAATGGAGTTGTTCTCCCACAAGAACCACTCAGCTGATTCTTCTTCAATATGCCCTTCACCAACATGCAGTGTTTCCTTGATTGAATTAGCTCTCACACCACTATTTGCGTCTAGAGCCTTTGCATTGAGGGCTATCTGAAAGTGGCTGTGGCGCTGAAATTGCCTGTGAATGTGGAGTTGGTGGCATGTGAAACCCGCATGTGGAGCATTCGTTTGTGTGGGATGCTCTACCAGGTTCATTCCTAGATAATGCACTCAAAGGGCACTAAGCATAGAGTGTGAAAACTGAGTTTCCTTGAGAGCTGCTTGGAAGCCTGATGGTTTGTGAAGTTAGTGAGCCAAATGGAGTTGTTCTCCCACAAGAACCACTCGGCTGATTCTTCTTCAATATGCCCTTCACCAACATGCAGTGTTTCCTTGATTGAATTAGCTCTCACACCACTATTTGCATCTAGAGCCTTTGCATTGAGGGCTATCTGAAAACGGCTGTGGCGCTGAAGTTGCCTGTGAATGTGGAGTTGGTGGCATGTGAAACCCGCATGTGGAGCATTCGTTTGTGTGGGATGCTCTACCAGGTTCATTCCTAGATAATGCACTCAAAGGGCACTAAGCATAGAGTGTGAAAACTGAGTTTCCTTGAGAGCTGCTTGGAAGCCTGATGGTGTGTGAAGTTAGTGAGCCAAATGGAGTTGTTCTCCCACAAGAACCACTCGGCTGATTCTTCTTCAATATGCCCTTCACCAACATGCAGTGTTTCCTTGATTGAATTAACTCTCACACCAATATTTGATTCTAGAGCCTTTGCATTGAGGGCTATCTGAAAACGGCTGTGGCGCTGAAGTTGCCTGTGAATGTGGAGTTGGTGGCATGTGAAACCCGCATGTGGAGCATTCGTTTGTGTGGGATGCTCTACCAGGTTCATTCCTAGATAATGCACTCAAAGGGCACTAAGCATAGAGTGTGAAAACTGAGTTTCCTTGAGAGCTGCTTGGAAGCCTGATGGTGTGTGAAGTTAGTGAGCCAAATGGAGTTGTTCTCCCACAAGAACCACTCAGCTGATTCTTCTTCAATATGCCCTTCACCAACATGCAGTGTTTCCTTGATTGAATTAGCTCTCACACCACTATTTGCGTCTAGAGCCTTTGCATTGAGGGCTATCTGAAAACGGCTGTGGCGCTGAAGTTGCCTGTGAATGTGGAGTTGGTGGCATGTGAAACCCGCATGTGCAGTATTCGTTTGTGTGGGATGCTCTACCAGGTTCATTCCTGGATAATGCACTCAAAGGGCACTAAGCATAGAGTGTGAAAACTGAGTTTCCT
Source organism: Ochotona princeps (assembly GCF_030435755.1). Taxonomy (NCBI): domain Eukaryota; kingdom Metazoa; phylum Chordata; class Mammalia; order Lagomorpha; family Ochotonidae; genus Ochotona; species Ochotona princeps. The sequence continues at coordinate 163,344 of NW_026700809.1, read as the reverse complement.
TGAGAGCTGCTTGGAAGCCTGATGGTGTGTGAAGTTAGTGAGCCAAATGGAGTTGTTCTCCCACAAGAACCACTCGGCTGATTCTTCTTCAATATGCCCTTCACCAACATGCAGTGTTTCCTTGATTGAATTAGCTCTCACACCACTATTTGCGTCTAGAGCCTTTGCATTGAGGGCTATCTGAAAACGGCTGTGGCGCTGAAGTTGCCTGTGAATGTGGAGTTGGTGGCATGTGAAACCCGCATGTGGAGCATTCTTTTGTGTGGGATGCTCACCAGCTTCATTTCAGTCCTAGGCACTCAAAGGGCACTAAGCATAGAGTGTGAAAACTGAGTTTCCTTGAGAGCTGCTTGGAAGCCTGATGGTGTGTGAAGTTAGTGAGCCAAATGGAGTTGTTCTCCCACAAGAACCACTCGGCTGATTCTTCTTCAATATGCCCTTCACCAACATGCAGTGTTTCCTTGATTGAATTAGCTCTCACACCACTATTTGCGTCTAGAGCCTTTGCATTGAGGGCTATCTGAAAGTGGCTGTGGCGCTGAAGTTGCCTGTGAATGTGGAGTTGGTGGCATGTGAAACCCGCATGTGGAGCATTCGTTTGTGTGGGATGCTCACCAAGCTTCATTTCAGTCTAGGCACTCAAAGGGCACTAAGCATAGAGTGTGAAAACTGAGTTTCCTTGAGAGCTGCTTGGAAGCCTGATGGTGTGTGAAGTTAGTGAGCCAAATGGAGTTGTTCTCCCACAAGAACCACTCGGCTGATTCTTCTTCAATATGCCCTTCACCAACATGCAGTGTTTTCTTGATTGAATTAGCTCTCACACTAATATTTGCGTCTAGAGCCTTTGCATTGAGGGCTATCTGATAACGGCTGTGGCGCTGAAGTTGCCTTTGAATGTGGAGTTGGTGGCATGTGAAACCCGCATGTGGAGCATTCGTTTGTGTGGGATGCTCACCAAGCTTCATTTCAGTCCTAGGCACTCAAAGGGCACTAAGCATAGAGTGTGAAAACTGAGTTTCCTTGAGAGCTGCTTGGAAGCCTGATGGTGTGTGAAGTTAGTGAGCCAAATGGAGTTGTTCTCCCACAAGAACCACTCGGCTGATTCTTCTTCAATATGCCCTTCACCAACATGCAGTGTTTCCTTGATTGAATTAACTCTCACACCACTATTTGCGTCTAGAGCCTTTGCATTGAGGGCTATCTGAAAGTGGCTGTGGCGCTGAAGTTGCCTGTGAATGTGGAGTTGGTGGCATGTGAAACCCGCATGTGGAGCATTCGTTTGTGTGGGATGCTCACCAAGCTTCATTTCAGTCCTAGGCACTCAAAGGGCACTAAGCATAGAGTGTGAAAACTGAGTTTCCTTGAGAGCTGCTTGGAAGCCTGATGGTGTGTGAAGTTAGTGAGCCAAATGGAGTTGTTCTCCCACAAGAACCACTCAGCTGATTCTTCTTCAATATGCCCTTCACCAACATGCAGTGTTTCCTTGATTGAATTAACTCTCACACCACTATTTGCGTCTAGAGCCTTTGCATTGAGGGCTATCTGAAAGTGGCTGTGGCGCTGAAGTTGCCTGTGAATGTGGAGTTGGTGGCATGTGAAACCCGCATGTGGAGCATTCGTTTGTGTGGGATGCTCACAAAGCTTCATTTCAGTCCTAGGCACTCAAAGGGCACTAAGCATAGAGTGTGAAAACTGAGTTTCCTTGAGAGCTGCTTGGAAGCCTGATGGTGTGTGAAGTTAGTGAGCCAAATGGAGTTGTTCTCCCACAAGAACCACTCGGCTGATTCTTCTTCAATATGCCCTTCACCAACATGCAGTGTTTCCTTCATTGAATTAGCTCTCACACCACTATTTGCGTCTAGAGCCTTTGCATTGAGGGCTATCTGAAAACGGTTGTGGCGCTGAAGTTGCCTTTGAATGTGGTGTTGGTGGCATGTGAAACCCGCATGTGGAGCATTCGTTTGTGTGGGATGCTCACCAAGCTTCATTTCAGTCCTAGGCACTCAAAGGGCACTGAGCATAGAGTGTGAAAACTGAGTTTCCTTGAGAGCTTCTTGGAAGCCTGATGGTGTGTGAAGTTAGTGAGCCAAATGGAGTTGTTCTCCCACAAGAACCACTCAGCTGATTCTTCTTCAATATGCCCTTCACCAACATGCAGTGTTTCCTTGATTGAATTAGCTCTCACACCACTATTTGCGTCTAGAGCCTTTGCATTGAGGGCTATCTGAAAGTGGCTGTGGCGCTGAAATTGCCTGTGAATGTGGAGTTGGTGGCATGTGAAACCCGCATGTGGAGCATTCGTTTGTGTGGGATGCTCTACCAGGTTCATTCCTAGATAATGCACTCAAAGGGCACTAAGCATAGAGTGTGAAAACTGAGTTTCCTTGAGAGCTGCTTGGAAGCCTGATGGTGTGTGAAGTTAGTGAGCCAAATGGAGTTGTTCTCCCACAAGAACCACTCGGCTGATTCTTCTTCAATATGCCCTTCACCAACATGCAGTGTTTCCTTGATTGAATTAGCTCTCACACCACTATTTGCGTCTAGAGCCTTTGCATTGAGGGCTATCTGAAAACGGCTGTGGCGCTGAAGTTGCCTGTGAATGTGGAGTTGGTGGCATGTGAAACCCGCATGTGGAGCATTCGTTTGTGTGGGATGCTCTACCAGGTTCATTCCTAGATAATGCACTCAAAGGGCACTAAGCATAGAGTGTGAAAACTGAGTTTCCTTGAGAGCTGCTTGGAAGCCTGATGGTGTGTGAAGTTAGTGAGCCAAATGGAGTTGTTCTCCCACAAGAACCACTCGGCTGATTCTTCTTCAATATGCCCTTCACCAACATGCAGTGTTTCCTTGATTGAATTAACTCTCACACCAATATTTGATTCTAGAGCCTTTGCATTGAGGGCTATCTGAAAGTGGCTGTGGCGCTGAAGTTGCCTGTGAATGTGGAGTTGGTGGCATGTGAAACCCGCATGTGGAGCATTCGTTTGTGTGGGATGCTCTACCAGGTTCATTCCTAGATAATGCACTCAAAGGGCACTAAGCATAGAGTGTGAAAACTGAGTTTCCTTGAGAGCTGCTTGGAAGCCTGATGGTGTGTGAAGTTAGTGAGCCAAATGGAGTTGTTCTCCCACAAGAACCACTCAGCTGATTCTTCTTCAATATGCCCTTCACCAACATGCAGTGTTTCCTTGATTGAATTAGCTCTCACACCACTATTTGCGTCTAGAGCCTTTGCATTGAGGGCTATCTGAAAACGGCTGTGGCGCTGAAGTTGCCTGTGAATGTGGAGTTGGTGGCATGTGAAACCCGCATGTGCAGTATTCGTTTGTGTGGGATGCTCTACCAGGTTCATTCCTAGATAATGCACTCAAAGGGCACTAAGCATAGAGTGTGAAAACTGAGTTTCCTTGAGAGCTGCTTGGAAGCCTGATGGTGTGTGAGGTTAGTGAGCCAAATGGAGTTGTTCTCCCACAAGAACCACTCGGCTGATTCTTCTTCAATATGCCCTTCACCAACATGCAGTGTTTCCTTGATTGAATTAGCTCTCACACCACTATTTGCGTCTAGAGCCTTTGCATTGAGGGCTATCTGAAAACGGCTGTGGCGCTGAAGTTGCCTGTGAATGTGGAGTTGGTGGCATGTGAAACCCGCATGTGGAGCATTCTTTTGTGTGGGATGCTCACCAGCTTCATTTCAGTCCTAGGCACTCAAAGGGCACTAAGCATAGAGTGTGAAAACTGAGTTTCCTTGAGAGCTGCTTGGAAGCCTGATGGTGTGTGAAGTTAGTGAGCCAAATGGAGTTGTTCTCCCACAAGAACCACTCGGCTGATTCTTCTTCAATATGCCCTTCACCAACATGCAGTGTTTCCTTGATTGAATTAGCTCTCACACCACTATTTGCGTCTAGAGCCTTTGCATTGAGGGCTATCTGAAAGTGGCTGTGGCGCTGAAGTTGCCTGTGAATGTGGAGTTGGTGGCATGTGAAACCCGCATGTGGAGCATTCGTTTGTGTGGGATGCTCACCAAGCTTCATTTCAGTCTAGGCACTCAAAGGGCACTAAGCATAGAGTGTGAAAACTGAGTTTCCTTGAGAGCTGCTTGGAAGCCTGATGGTGTGTGAAGTTAGTGAGCCAAATGGAGTTGTTCTCCCACAAGAACCACTCGGCTGATTCTTCTTCAATATGCCCTTCACCAACATGCAGTGTTTTCTTGATTGAATTAGCTCTCACACTAATATTTGCGTCTAGAGCCTTTGCATTGAGGGCTATCTGAATGTAGCTGTGGCGCTGAAGTTGCCTGTGAATGTGGAGTTGGTGGCATGTGAAACCCGCATGTGGAGCATTCGTTTGTGTGGGATGCTCACCAAGCTTCATTTCAGTCCTAGGCACTCAAAGGGCACTAAGCATAGAGTGTGAAAACTGAGTTTCCTTGAGAGCTGCTTGGAAGCCTGATGGTGTGTGAAGTTAGTGAGCCAAATGGAGTTGTTCTCCCACAAGAACCACTCGGCTGATTCTTCTTCAATATGCCCTTCACCAACATGCAGTGTTTCCTTGATTGAATTAACTCTCACACCACTATTTGCGTCTAGAGCCTTTGCATTGAGGGCTATCTGAAAGTGGCTGTGGCGCTGAAGTTGCCTGTGAACGTGGAGTTGGTGGCATGTGAAACCCGCATGTGGAGCATTCGTTTGTGTGGGATGCTCACCAAGCTTCATTTCAGTCCTAGGCACTCAAAGGGCACTAAGCATAGAGTGTGAAAACTGAGTTTCCTTGAGAGCTGCTTGGAAGCCTGATGGTGTGTGAAGTTAGTGAGCCAAATGGAGTTGTTCTCCCACAAGAACCACTCAGCTGATTCTTCTTCAATATGCCCTTCACCAACATGCAGTGTTTCCTTGATTGAATTAACTCTCACACCACTATTTGCGTCTAGAGCCTTTGCATTGAGGGCTATCTGAAAGTGGCTGTGGCGCTGAAGTTGCCTGTGAATGTGGAGTTGGTGGCATGTGAAACCCGCATGTGGAGCATTCGTTTGTGTGGGATGCTCACAAAGCTTCATTTCAGTCCTAGGCACTCAAAGGGCACTAAGCATAGAGTGTGAAAACTGAGTTTCCTTGAGAGCTGCTTGGAAGCCTGATGGTGTGTGAAGTTAGTGAGCCAAATGGAGTTGTTCTCCCACAAGAACCACTCGGCTGATTCTTCTTCAATATGCCCTTCACCAACATGCAGTGTTTCCTTCATTGAATTAGCTCTCACACCACTATTTGCGTCTAGAGCCTTTGCATTGAGGGCTATCTGAAAGTGGCTGTGGCGCTGAAATTGCCTGTGAATGTGGAGTTGGTGGCATGTGAAACCCGCATGTGGAGCATTCGTTTGTGTGGGATGCTCACCAAGCTTCATTTCAGTCCTAGGCACTCAAAGGGCGCTAAGCATGGAGTGTGAAAACTGAGTTTCCTTGAGAGCTGCTTGGAAGCCTGATGGTGTGTGAAGTTAGTGAGCCAAATGGAGTTGTTCTCCCACAAGAACCACTCAGCTGATTCTTCTTCAATATGCCCTTCACCAACATGCAGTGTTTCCTTGATTGAATTAGCTCTCACACTAATATTTGCGTCTAGAGCCTTTGCATTGAGGGCTATCTGAAAACGGCTGTGGCGCTGAAGTTGCCTGGAATGTGGAGTTGGTGGCATGTGAAACCCGCATGTGGAGCATTCGTTTGTGTGGGATGCTCACCAAGCTTCATTTCAGTCCTAGGCACTCAAAGGGCGCTAAGCATAGAGTGTGAAAACTGAGTTTCCTTGAGAGCTTCTTGGAAGCCTGATGGTGTGTGAAGTTAGTGAGCCAAATGGAGTTGTTCTCCCACAAGAACCACTCGGCTGATTCTTCTTCAATATGCCCTTCACCAACATGCAGTGTTTCCTTGATTGAATTAGCTCTCACACTAATATTTGCGTCTAGAGCCTTTGCATTGAGGGCTATCTGAAAACGGCTGTGGCGCTGAAGTTGCCTGTGAATGTGGAGTTGGTGGCATGTGAAGCCCGCATGTGCAGCATTCGTTTGTGTGGGATGCTCACCAAGCTTCATTTCAGTCCTAGGCACTCAAAGGGTGCTAAGCATAGAGTGTGAAAACTGAGTTTCCTTGAGAGCTGCTTGGAAGCCTGATGGTGTGTGAAGTTAGTGAGCCAAATGGAGTTGTTCTCCCACAAGAACCACTCGGCTGATTCTTCTTCAATATGCCCTTCACCAACATGCAGTGTTTCCTTGATTGAATTAGCTCTCACACTAATATTTGCGTCTAGAGCCTTTGCATTGAGGGCTATCTGAAAGTGGCTGTGGCGCTGAAATTGCCTGTGAATGTGGAGTTGGTGGCATGTGAAACCCGCATGTGGAGCATTCGTTTGTGTGGGATGCTCACCAGCTTCATTTCAGTCCTAGGCACTCAAAGGGCACTAAGCATAGAGTGTGAAAACTGAGTTTCCTTGAGAGCTGCTTGGAAGCCTGATGGTGTGTGAAGTTAGTGAGCCAAATGGAGTTGTTCTCCCACAAGAACCACTCGGCTGATTCTTCTTCAATATGCCCTTCACCAACATGCAGTGTTTCCTTGATTGAATTAACTCTCACACCACTATTTGCGTCTAGAGCCTTTGCATTGAGGGCTATCTGAAAGTGGCTGTGGCGCTCAAGTTGCCTGTGAATGTGGAGTTGGTGGCATGTGAAACCCGCATGTGGAGCATTCGTTTGTGTGGGATGCTCACAAAGCTTCATTTCAGTCCTAGGCACTCAAAGGGCACTAAGCATAGAGTGTGAAAACTGAGTTTCCTTGAGAGCTGCTTGGAAGCCTGATGGTGTGTGAAGTTAGTGAGCCAAATGGAGTTGTTCTCCCACAAGAACCACTCGGCTGATTCTTCTTCAATATGCCCTTCACCAACATGCAGTGTTTCCTTCATTGAATTAGCTCTCACACCACTATTTGCGTCTAGAGCCTTTGCATTGAGGGCTATCTGAAAACGGCTGTGGCGCTGAAGTTGCCTGGAATGTGGAGTTGGTGGCATGTGAAACCCGCATGTGGAGCATTCGTTTGTGTGGGATGCTCACCAGCTTCATTTCAGTCCGAGGCTCTCAAAGGGTGCTAAGCATAGAGTGTGAAAACTGAGTTTCCTTGAGAGCTGCTTGGAAGCCTGATGGTGTGTGAAGTTAGTGAGCCAAATGGAGTTGTTCTCCCACAAGAACCACTCAGCTGATTCTTCTTCAATATGCCCTTCACCAACATGCAGTGTTTCCTTGATTGAATTAGCTCTCAAACCACTATTTGCGTCTAGAGCCTTTGCATTGAGGGCTATCTGAAAGTGGCTGTGGCGCTGAAGTTGCCTGTGAACGTGGAGTTGGTGGCATGTGAAACCCGCATGTGGAGCATTCGTTTGTGTGGGATGCTCACAAATCTTCATTTCAGTCCTAGGCACTCAAAGGGCACTAAGCATAGAGTGTGAAAACTGAGTTTCCTTGAGAGCTGCTTGGAAGCCTGATGGTGTGTGAAGTTAGTGAGCCAAATGGAGTTGTTCTCCCACAAGAACCACTCGGCTGATTCTTCTTCAATATGCCCTTCACCAACATGCAGTGTTTCCTTGATTGAATTAGCTCTCACACTAATATTTGCGTCTAGAGCCTTTGCATTGAGGGCTATCTGAAAACGGCTGTGGCGCTGAAGTTGCCTGTGAATGTGGAGTTGGTGGCATGTGAAACCCGCATGTGGAGCATTCGTTTGTGTGGGATGCTCACCAGCTTCATCTCAGTCCTAGGCACTCATAGGGTGCTAAGCATAGAGTGTGAAAACTGAGTTTCCTTGAGAGCTGCTTGGAAGCCTGATGGTGTGTGAAGTTAGTGAGCCAAATGGAGTTGTTCTCCCACAAGAACCACTCGGCTGATTCTTCTTCAATATGCCCTTCACCAACATGCAGTGTTTCCTTGATTGAATTAGCTCTCACACCACTATTTGCGTCTAGAGTCTTTGCATTGAGGGCTATCTGAAAACGGCTTTGGCGCTGAAGTTGCCTGGAATGTGGAGTTGGTGGCATGTGAAGCCCGCATGTGGAGCATTCGTTTGTGTGGGATGCTCACCAGCTTCATTTCAGTCCTAGGCACTCAAAGGGCACTAAGCATAGAGTGTGAAAACTGAGTTTCCTTGAGAGCTGCTTGGAAGCCTGATGGTGTGTGAAGTTAGTGAGCCAAATGGAGTTGTTCTCCCACAAGAACCACTCAGCTGATTCTTCTTCAATATGCCCTTCACCAACATGCAGTGTTTCCTTGATTGAATTAGCTCTGACACCAATATTTGCGTCTAGAGCCTTTGCATTGAGGGCTATCTGAAAACGGCTGTGGCGCTGAAGTTGCCTGTGAATGTGGAGTTGGTGGCATGTGAAACCCGCATGTGGAGCATTCGTTTGTGTGGGATGCTCACCAAGCTTCATTTCAGTCCTAGGCACTCAATGGGCACTAAGCATAGAGTGTGAAAACTGAGTTTCCTTCAGAGCTGCTTGGAAGCCTGATGGTGTGTGAAGTTAGTGAGCCAAATGGAGTTGTTCTCCCACAAGAACCACTCGGCTGATTCTTCTTCAATATGCCCTTCACCAACATGCAGTGTTTCCTTGATTGAATTATCTCTCACACTAATATTTGCGTCTAGAGCCTTTGCATTGAGGGCTATCTGAAAACGGCTTTAGCGCTGAAGTTGCCTGCAATGTGGAGTTGGTGGCATGTGAAGCCCGCATGTGGAGCATTCGTTTGTGTGGGATGCTCACCAGCTTCATTTCAGTCCTAGGCACTCAAAGGGCACTAAGCATAGAGTGTGAAAACTGAGTTTCCTTGAGAGCTGCTTGGAAGCCTGATGGTGTGTGAAGTTAGTGAGCCAAATGGAGTTGTTCTCCCACAAGAACCACTCAGCTGATTCTTCTTCAATATGCCCTTCACCAACATGCAGTGTTTCCTTGATTGAATTAGCTCTCACACCAATATTTGCATCTAGAGCCTTTGCATTGAGGGCTATCTGAAAATGGCTTTGGCGCTGAAGTTGCCTGTGAATGTGGAGTTGGTGGCATGTGAAACCCGCATGTGGAGCATTCGTTTGTGTGGGATGCTCACCAAGCTTCATTTCAGTCCTAGGCACTCAAAGGGCACTAAGCATAGAGTGTGAAAACTGAGTTTCCTTGAGAGCTGCTTGGAAGCCTGATGGTGTGTGAAGTTAGTGAGCCAAATGGAGTTGTTCTCCCACAAGAACCACTCGGCTGATTCTTCTTCAATATGCTCTTCACCATCATGCAGTGTTTCCTTGATTGAATTAGCTCTCACACCAATATTTGCATCTAGAGCCTTTGCATTGAGGTCTATCTGAAAACGGCTGTGGCGCTGAAGTTGCCTGTGAATGTGGAGTTGGTGGCATGTGAAACCCGCATGTGGAGCATTCGTTTGTGTGGGATGCTCACGAAACTTCATTTCAGTCCTAGGCACTCAAAGGGCACTAAGCATAGAGTGTGAAAACTGAGTTTCCTTGAGAGCTGCTTGGAAGCCTGATGGTGTGTGAAGTTAGTGAGCCAAATGGAGTTGTTCTCCCACAAGAACCACTCGGCTGATTCTTCTTCAACATGCCCTTCACCAACATGCAGTATTTCCTTGATTGAATTAGCTCTCACACTAATATTTGCGTCTAGAGCCTTTGCATTGAGGGCTATCTGATAACGGCTTTGGCGCTGAAGTTGCCTGTGAATGTGGAGTTGGTGGCATGTGAAACCCGCATGTGGAGCATTCGTTTGTGTGGGATGCTCACCAAGCTTCATTTCAGTCCTAGGCACTCAAAGGGCACTAAGCATAGAGTGTGAAAACTGAGTTTCCTTGAGAGCTGCTTGGAAGCCTGATGGTGTGTGAAGTTAGTGAGCCAAATGGAGTTGTTCTCCCACAAGAACCACTCAGCTGATTCTTCTTCAATATGCCCTTCACCAACATGCAGTGTTTCCTTGATTGAATTAACTCTCACACCACTATTTGCGTCTAGAGCCTTTGCATTGAGGGCTTTCTGAAAGTGGCTGTGGCGCTGAAGTTGCCTGGAATGTGGAGTTGGTGGCATGTGAAACCCGCATGTGGAGCATTCGTTTGTGTGGGATGCTCACCAAGCTTCATTTCAGTCCTAGGCACTCAAAGGGCACTAAGCATAGAGTGTGAAAACTGAGTTTCCTTGAGAGCTGCTTGGAAGCCTGATGGTGTGTGAAGTTAGTGAGCCAAATGGAGTTGTTCTCCCACAAGAACCACTCGGCTGATTCTTCTTCAATATGCCCTTCACCAACATGCAGTGTTTCCTTGATTGAATTAGCTCTCACACTAATATTTGCGTCTAGAGCCTTTGCATTGAGGGCTATCTGATAACGGCTTTGGCGCTGAAGTTGCCTGTGAATGTGGAGTTGGTGGCATGTGAAACCCGCATGTGGAGCATTCGTTTGTGTGGGATGCTCACAAAGCTTCATTTCAGTCCTAGGCACTCAAAGGGCACTAAGCATAGAGTGTGAAAACTGAGTTTCCTTGAGAGCTGCTTGGAAGCCTGATGGTGTGTGAAGTTAGTGAGCCAAATGGAGTTGTTCTCCCATAAGAACCACTCGGCTGATTCTTCTTCAACATGCCCTTCAACAACATGCAGTGTTTCCTTGATTGAATTAGCTCTCACACTAATATTTGCGTCTAGAGCCTTTGCATTGAGGGCTATCTGATAACGGCTTTGGCGCTGAAGTTGCCTGTGAATGTGGAGTTGGTGGCATGTGAAACCCGCATGTGGAGCATTCGTTTGTGTGGGATGCTCACAAAGCTTCATTTCAGTCCTAGGCACTCAAAGGGCACTAAGCATAGAGTGTGAAAACTGAGTTTCCTTGAGAGCTGCTTGGAAGCCTGATGATGTGTGAAGTTAGTGAGCCAAATGGAGTTGTTCTCCCACAAGAACCACTCAGCTGATTCTTCTTCAATATGCCCTTCACCAACATGCAGTGTTTCCTTGATTGAATTAACTCTCACACCACTATTTGCGTCTAGAGCCTTTGCATTGAGGGCTATCTGAAAACGGCTGTGGCGCTGAAGTTGCCTGTGAATGTGGAGTTGGTGGCATGTGAAACCCGCATGTGGAGCATTCGTTTGTGTGGGATGCTCACCAAGCTTCATTTCAGTCCTAGGCACTCAAAGGGCACTAAGCATAGAGTGTGAAAACTGAGTTTCCTTGAGAGCTGCTTGGAAGCCTGATGGTGTGTGAAGTTAGTGAGCGAAATGGAGTTGTTGTCCCACAAGAACCACTCGTCTGATTCTTCTTCAATATGCCCTTCACCAACATGCAGTGTTTCCTTGATTGAATTAGCTCTCACACCACTATTTGCGTCTAGAGCCTTTGCATTGAGGGCTATCTGAAAACGGCTGTGGCGCTGAAGTTGCCTGTGAATGTGGAGTTGGTGGCATGTGAAACCCGCATGTGGAGCATTCGTTTGTGTGGGATGCTCACCAAGCTTCATTTCAGTCCTAGGCACTCAATGGGCACTAAGCATAGAGTGTGAAAACTGAGTTTCCTTGAGAGCTGCTTGGAAGCCTGATGGTGTGTGAAGTTAGTGAGCCAAATGGAGTTGTTCTCCCACAAGAACCACTCAGCTGATTCTTCTTCAATATGCCCTTCACCAACATGCAGTGTTTCCTTGATTGAATTAGCTCTCACACCACTATTTGCATCTAGAGCCTTTGCATTGAGGGCTATCTGAAAACGGCTGTGGCGCTGAAGTTGCCTATGAATGTGGAGTTGGTGGCATGTGAAACCCGAATGTGCAGCATTCGTTTGTGTGGGATGCTCTACCAGGTTCATTCCTAGATAATGCACTCAAAGGGCACTAAGCATAGAGTGTGAAAACTGAGTTTCCTTGAGAGCTGCTTGGAAGCCTAATGGTTTGTGAAGTTAGTGAGCCAAATGGAGTTGTTCTCCCACAAGAACCACTCGGCTGATTCTTCTTCAATATGCCCTTCACCAACATGCAGTGTTTCCTTGATTGAATTAGCTCTCACACTAATATTTGCGTCTAGAGCCTTTGCATTGAGGGCTATCTGAAAACGGCTGTGGCGCTGAAGTTGCCTATGAATGTGGAGTTGGTGGCATGTGAAACCCGCATGTGGAGCATTCGTTTGTGTGGGATGCTCACCAAGCTTCATTTCAGTCCTAGGCACTCAATGGGCACTAAGCATAGAGTGTGAAAACTGAGTTTCCTTGAGAGCTGCTTCGAAGCCTGATGGTGTGTGAAGTTAGTGAGCCAAATGGAGTTGTTCTCCCACAAGAACCACTCGGCTGATTCTTCTTCAATATGCCCTTCACCAACATGCAGTGTTTCCTTGATTGAATTAGCTCTCACACCGCTATTCGCATCTAGAGCCTTTGCATTGAGGGCTATCTGAAAACGGCTGTGGCGCTGAAGCTGCCTGTGAATGTGGAGATGGTGGCATGTGAAACCCGCATGTGCAGCATTCGTTTGTGTGGGATGCTCACCAAGCTTCATTTCAGTCTAGGCACTCAAAGGGCACTAAGCATAGAGTGTGAAAACTGAGTTTCCTTGAGAGCTGCTTGGAAGCCTGATGGTTTGTGAAGTTAGTGAGCCAAATGGAGTTGTTCTCCCACAAGAACCACTCGGCTGATTCTTCTTCAATATGCCCTTCACCAACATGCAGTGTTTCCTTGATTGAATTAGCTCTCACACTAATATTTGCGTCTAGAGCCTTTGCATTGAGGGCTATCTGATAACGGCTGTGGCGCTGAAGTTAACTGTGAATGTGGAGTTGGTGGCATGTGAAACCCGCATGTGGAGCATTCGTTTGTGTGGGATGCTCACCAGCTTCATTTCAGTCCTAGGCACTCAAAGGGCACTAAGCATAGAGTGTGAAAACTGAGTTTCCTTGAGAGCTGCTTGGAAGCCTGATGGTGTGTGAAGTTAGTGAGCCAAATGGAGTTGTTCTCCCACAAGAACCACTCGGCTGATTCTTCTTCAATATGCCCTTCACCAACATGCAGTGTTTCCTTGATTGAATTAGCTCTCACACCAATATTTGCGTCTAGAGCCTTTGCATTGAGGGCTATCTGAAAGTGGCTGTGGCGCTGAAGTTGCCTGGAAAGTGGAGTTGGTGGGATGTGAAACTCGCATGTGGAGCATTCGTTTGTGTGGGATGCTCACCAGCTTTATTTCAGTCCTAGGCACTCAATGGGCACTAAGCATAGAGTGTGAAAACTGAGTTTCCTTGAGAGCTGCTTGGAAGCCTGATGGTGTGTGAAGTTAGTGAGCCAAATGGAGTTGTTCTCCCACAAGAACCACTCGGCTGATTCTTCTTCAATATGCCCTTCACCAACATGCAGTGTTTCCTTCATTGAATTAGCTCTCACACCACTATTTGTGTCTAGAGCCTTTGCATTGAGGGCTATCTGAAAACGGCTGTGGCGCTGAAGTTGCCTATGAATGTGGAGTTGGTGGCATGTGAAACCCGCATGTGGAGCATTCGTTTGTGTGGGATGCTCTACCAGGTTCATTCCTAGATAATGCACTCAAAGGGCACTAAGCATAGAGTGTGAAAACTGAGTTTCCTGAGAGCTGCTTGGAAGCCTGATGGTTTGTGAAGTTAGTGAGCCAAATGGAGTTGTTCTCCCACAAGAACCACTCGGCTGATTCTTCTTCAATATGCCCTTCACCAACATGCAGTGTTTCCTTCATTGAATTAGCTCTCACACCACTATTTGTGTCTAGAGCCTTTGCATTGAGGGCTATCTGAAAACGGCTGTGGCGCTGAAGTTGCCTATGAATGTGGAGTTGGTGGCATGTGAAACCCGCATGTGGAGCATTCGTTTGTGTGGGATGCTCTACCAGGTTCATTCCTAGATAATGCACTCAAAGGGCACTAAGCATAGAGTGTGAAAACTGAGTTTCCTTGAGAGCTGCTTGGAAGCCTGATGGTGTGTGAAGTTAGTGAGCCAAATGGAGTTGTTCTCCCACAAGAACCACTCGGCTGATTCTTCTTCAATATGCCCTTCACCAACATGCAGTGTTTCCTTCATTGAATTAGCTCTCACACCACTACTTGCGTCTAGAGACTTTGCATTGAGGGCTATCTGAAAAAGCTGTGGCGCTGAAGTTGCCTGTGAATGTGGAGTTGGTGGCATGTGAAACCCGCATGTGGAGCATTCGTTTGTGTGGGATGCTCACCAGCTTCATTTCAGTCCTAGGCACTCAAAGGGCACTAAGCATAGAGTGTGAAAACTGAGTTTCCTTGAGAGCTGCTTGGAAGCCTGATGGTGTGTGAAGTTAGTGAGCCAAATGGAGTTGTTCTCCCACAAGAACCACTCGGCTGATTCTTCTTCAATATGCCCTTCACCAACATGCAGTGTTTCCTTGATTGAATTAGCTCTCACACCACTATTTGCGTCTAGAGCCTTTGCATTGACGGCTATCTGAAAACGGCTGTGGCGCTGAAGTTGCCTGTGAATGTGGAGTTGGTGGCATGTGAAACCCGCATGTGGAGCATTCGTTTGTGTTTGATGCTCACCAGGTTCATTCCTAGATAATGCACTCAAAGGGCACTAAGCATAGAGTGTGAAAACTGAGTTTCCTTGAGAGCTGCTTGGAAGCCTGATGGTGTGTGAAGTTAGTGAGCCAAATGGAGTTGTTCTCCCACAAGAACCACTCGGCTGATTCTTCTTCAATATGCCCTTCACCAACATGCAGTGTTTCCTTGATTGAATTAGCTCTCACACCAATATTTGCGTCTAGAACCTTTGCATTGAGGGCTATCTGAAAGTGGCTGTGGCTCTGAAGTTGCCTGTGAATGTGGAGTTGGTGGCATGTGAAACCCGCATGTGGAGCATTCGTTTGTGTGGGATGCTCTACCAGGTTCATTCCTAGATAATGCACTCAAAGGGGACTAAGCATAGAGTGTAAAAACTGAGTTTCCTTGAGAGCTTCTTGGAAGCCTGATGATGTGTGAATTTAGTGAGCCAAATGGAGTTGTTCTCCCACAAGAACCACTCAGCTGATTGTTCTTCAATATGCCCTTTACCAACATGCAGTGTTTCCTTCATTGAATTAGCTCTCACACCGCTATTTGCGTATAGAGCCTTTGCATTGAGGGCTATCTGAAAATGGCTGTGGCGCTGAATTTGCCTGTGAATGTGGAGTTGGTGGCATGTGAAACCCGCATGTGCAGCATTCGTTTGTGTGGGATGCTCACCAAGCTTCATTTCAGTCCTAGGCACTCAAAGGGCACTAAGCATAGAGTGTCAAAACTGAGTTTCCTTGAGAGCTGCTTGGAAGCCTGATGGTGTGTGAAGTTAGTGAGCCAAATGGAGTTGTTCTCCCACAAGAACCACTCGGCTGATTCTTCTTCAATATGCCCTTCACCAACATGCAGTGTTTCCTTGATTGAATTAGCTCTCACACCAATATTTGTGTGTAGAGCCTTTGCATTGAGGGCTATCTGAAAACGGCTGTGGCGCTGAAGTTGCCTGTGAATGTGGAGTTGGTGGCATGTGAAACCCGCATGTGCAGCATTCGTTTGTGTGGGATGCTCACCAAGCTTCTTTTCAGTCCTAGGCACTCAATGGGCACTAAGTATAGAGTGTGAAAACTGAGTTTCCTTGAGAGCTGCTTGGAAGCCTGATGATGTGTGAAGTTAGTGAGCCAAATGGAGTTGTTCTCCCACAAGAACCACTCGGCTGATTCTTCTTCAATATGCCCTTCACCAACATGCAGTGTTTCCTTGATTGAAATAGCTCTCACACCAATATTTGATTCTAGAGCCTTTGCATTGAGGGCTATCTGAAAGTGGCTGTGGCTCTGAAGATGCCTGTGAATGTGGAGTTGGTGGCATGTGAAACCCGCATGTGGAGCATTCGTATGTGTGGGATGCTCTACCAGGTTCATTCCTAGATAATGCACTCAAAGGGCACTAAGCATAGAGTGAGAAAACGGAGTTTGCTTGAGAGCTGCTTGGAAGCCTGATGGTGTGTGAAGTTAGTGAGCCAAATGGAGTTGTTCTCCCACAAGAACCACTCGGCTGATTCTTCTTCAATATGCCCTTCACCAACATGCAGTGTTTCCTTGATTGAATTAGCTCTCACACCAATATTTGTGTGTAGAGACTTTGCATTGAGGGCTATCTGAAAACAGCTGTGGCGCTGAAGTTGCCTGTGAATGTGGAGTTGGTGGCATGTGAAACCCACATGTGCAGCATTCGTTTGTGTGGGATGCTCACCAAGCTTCTTTTCAGTCCTAGGCACTCAATGGGCACTAAGCATAGAGTGTGAAAACTGAGTTTCCTTGAGAGCTGCTTGGAAGCCTGATGGTGTGTGAAGTTAGTGAGCCAAATGGAGTTGTTCTCTCACAAGAACCACTCGGCTGATTCTTCTTCAATATGCCCTTCACCAACATGCAGTGTTTCCTTGATTGAATTAGCTCTCACACCAATATTTGCGTCTAGAGCCTTTGCATTGAGGGCTATCTGAAAACGGCTGTGGCGCTGAAGTTGCCTGTGAATGTGGAGTTGGTGGCATGTGAAACCCGCATGTGGAGCATTCGTTTGTGTGGGATGCTCTACCAGGTTCATTCCTAGATAATGCACTCAAAGGGCACTAAGCATAGAGTGTGAAAACTGAGTTTCCTTGAGAGCTGCTTGGAAGCCTGATGGTGTGTGAATTTAGTGAGACAAATGGAGTTGTTCTCCCACAAGAACCACTCGGCTGATTCTTCTTCAATATGCCCTTTACCAACATGCAGTGTTTCCTTGATTGAATTAGCTCTCACACCACTATTTGCGTCTAGAGCCTTTGCATTGAGGGCTATCTGAAAACGGCTGTGGCGCTGAAGTTGCCTGTGAATGTGGAGTTGGTGGCATGTGAAACCCGCATGTGCAGCATTCGTTTGTGTGGGATGCTCACAAAGCTTCATTTCAGTCCTAGGCACTCAAAGGGCACTAAGCATAGAGTGTGAAAACTGAGTTTCCTTGAGAGCTGCTTGGAAGCCTGATGGTGTGTGAAGTTAGTGAGCCAAATGGAGTTGTTCTCCCACAAGAACCACTCGGCTGATTCTTCTTCAATATGCCCTTCACCAACATGCAGTGTTTCCTTGATTGAATTAGCTCTCACACCACTATTTGCGTCTAGAGCCTTTGCATTGAGGGCTATCTGAAAGTGGCTGTGGCGCTGAAGTTGCCTGTGAATGTGGAGTTAGTGGCATGTGAAACCCACATGTGGAGCATTCGTTTGTGTTTGATGCTCACCAAGCTTCATTTCAGTCCTAGGCACTCAAAGGGCACTAAGCATAGAGTGTGAAAACTGAGTTTCCTTGAGAGCTGCTTGGAAGCCTGATGGTGTATGAAGTTAGTGAGCCAAATGGAGTTGTTCTCCCACAAGAACCACTCGGCTGATTCTTCTTCAATATGCCCTTCACCAACATGCAGTGTTTCCTTGATTGAAATAGCTCTCACACCAATATTTGATTCTAGAGCCTTTGCATTGAGGGCTATCTGAAAACAGCTGTGGCTCTGAAGTTGCCTGTGAATGTGGAGTTGGTGGCATGTGAAACCCGCATGTGGAGCATTCGTATGTGTGGGATGCTCTACCAGGTTCATTCCTAGATAATGCACTCAAAGGGCACTAAGCATAGAGTGAGAAAACGGAGTTTGCTTGAGAGCTGCTTGGAAGCCTGATGGTGTGTGAAGTTAGTGAGCCAAATGGAGTTGTTCTCCCACAAGAACCACTCGGCTGATTCTTCTTCAATATGCCCTTCACCAACATGCAGTGTTTCCTTGATTGAATTAGCTCTCACACCACTATTTGCGTCTAGAGCCTTTGCATTGAGGGCTATCTGAAAGTGGCTGTGGCGCTGAAGTTGCCTGTGAATGTGGAGTTGGTGGCATGTGAAACCCGCATGTGCAGCATTCGTTTGTGTGGGATGCTCACAAAGCTTCATTTCAGTCCTAGGCACTCAAAGGGCACTAAGCATAGAGTGTGAAAACTGAGTTTCCTTAAGATCACCAAGAAATGGAAAAGTTCTCAGACTTCTACCACTTGCCAAAACTTAGCCCAGAGGCAACAAACGACCTGAACAAACCCATAACTGAAGTAGAGATTGTATCAGTGATTAAAGACCTCCCAACAAGGAAAAGCCCAGGCCCAGACGGCTTCACTCCAGAATTCTACAAAACATTCCGAACAGAGCTGACCCCAATCCTCTACAAACTCTTCAAAACAATAGAAAAAGAGGCAACCCTTCCAAACTCATTCTATGAATCCAACATTACCTTAATCCCAAAACCAGACAGAGAACTAACAGAGAAGGAAAACTACAGACCTATCTCTTTGATGAACATTGATGCTAAGATTCTCAACAAAATCCTAGCCAACAGAATTCAAAAACACATCAGACAGATCATTCATCCAGATCAAGTAGGATTCATCCCTGGAATGCAGGTATGGTTCAACATTCAAAAATCTATAAATGTGATACACCACATCCAAAAACTGAAAAACAAGAATCACATGATAATATCAATAGATGCAGAAAAAGCTTTCGACAAAATCCAACATCACTTCCTACTAAAAACCCTAATCAAGGTAGGCATAGATGGAAAAATCCACAACATAATTAAAGCCATATATGAAAAACCCAACGCCAGCATCATACTGAACGGAGAAAAGCTGGAACCCTTCCCACTGAGATCTGGAACAAGACAGGGATGTCCACTTTCTCCACTACTATTCAACAAAGTCCTAGAGGTACTCGCTGAGGCCATAAGACAAGAAAAAGAAATCAGAGGAACCCAAATGGGAAACGAAGAAGTCAAGCTCTCACTATACGCAGATGATATGATTCTTTATGTAGAAGAGCCAAGAGACTCAATACAGAGACTGCTAGAACTTGTACGGGAGTTTGGTACAGTGGCAGGGTACAAAATTAATGAACAAAAATCAACAGCCATAGTGTATGCGAACAGCCCCAAGATGGAAAAAGACTTAACC
Organism: Ochotona princeps; assembly: GCF_030435755.1. Taxonomy (NCBI): domain Eukaryota; kingdom Metazoa; phylum Chordata; class Mammalia; order Lagomorpha; family Ochotonidae; genus Ochotona; species Ochotona princeps. The sequence continues at coordinate 144,300 of NW_026700809.1, read as the reverse complement.
AGCAAGATACCATTCAAAATAACAGAGAAAAGTATGAAATATCTGGGAATAAATCTAACCAAAAATGTAGAAGACTTATTTGAAGAAAACTACAAACTGCTTAAAAAAGAAATTGAACAAGACCTCAAAAGATGGAGTAACATCCCATGCTCCTCGATAGGTAAAATCAATATCATTAAAATGTCTATACTGCCAAAAGCAATATATACATTCAACGCAATCCCAATCAAATTGCCCAAAACATTCTTCATGGAACTGGAAACAATGATCCAAAGGTTCATCTGGAAGCACAAAAAAACACGGATAGCTAGAACTATCCTGAAGAACAGGACGTTAGCAGGGGGAATCACAGTTCCGGACCTCTGGACATACTATAGGGCAGTGGTTCTCAAAACAGCGTGGTACTGGCACAAAGATAGAGAGGAAGATCAATGGAGCAGAATAGAAACACCAGAAGGAAACCCACACAGATACAGCCAAATAATCTTTGACAAAAAGACAAACGACAACCCAGGCAAATGGGAAGGTCTGTTCAATAAATGCTGTTGGGACAACTGGTTGATAGCCTGCAGAAACAAAAAAATAGATCCACATCTCTCACCATACACTAAGATCAGATCTAAATGGATAACAGATCTAAACCTACATCCAGAAACCTTCAAACTTTTGGAAGAAAATGTTGGAAACACACTGGAACACTTAGGGGTAGGCCCTCACTTCCTAAAAAAGACTCCAGATGCAGTAGAAATCAAGACCAAAATAAACAAGTGGGACCTCATCAAACTAAGAAGCTTCTGTACAGCTAGAGAAACAATCAACAAAGTAAAAAGGCAACCCACAGAATGGGAGAAGATCTTCGCACACGACTAAGGTGATAGAGGGCTGATCTCCAGAATATACAAAGAGCTACAAAACAACCAAAATGTCAAAACAAGCAACCCACTTGAGAAATGGGCACGGGAAATGGGCAGACACTTCACAAAGGAACAAACCCAAATGGCAAATAAACATATGAAAAAATGCTCAAGTTCCCTGGCAATAAGGGAAATCCAAATTAAAACATCAATGAGGTACCACCTAACGCCAGTAAGACTGGCCCACATGAATAAAAGCACCAACGACACTTGTTGGCGAGGTTGCGGGGAAAAGGGAACCCTACTCCACTGCTGGTGGGGCTGCAGGCTGGTACAGCCTCTATGGAAATCAGTATGGAGAATATTCAAACAACTCAAATTCAACATACCGTATGATCCAGCAGTAGCACTCCTAGGAATATATCCAGAACACTTGTTCTATGAGAAACCAACATGCACTCCTATGTTCATAGCAGCACAATCAGTAATTGCAAAGACATGGAAACAACCAAAATGCCCATCAACAGAGGATTGGATAAGAAAGCTATGGTTCATCTACTCCATGGAATACTACTCAGCTATTAAAAAAAACAAAATGCAGTTCTTTGTGGCCAAACGGGCCAAACTGGAAACCATAATGCTAAGGGAAATGAGCCAATCCCAAAAGGTTAAATACCACATGTTTGCCTTAATTTAAGATGATATGATGTTATGTATAACATGTTATGTTTTGAATGTTATATGTTGTGTATAAACTAAAATTGAAGTATAGGTGAGGTGGTCACAGAAGGTGGCTGGGAACCCGCATTTACTTTTAACATATTGGTTACTCATTACTATGTCAATTAATTCCATAATGATGTAAATTTTTGCTGATGGTATGTTGGAGCTTTCAATTGACTGGGATGATACTCTGCTGGCTCTGTCATCAGACCAGAGAGGGTATACCTAAGAAGCCGTTGAACTTGACGGGACAATAAGATGCTGGACTCTATCTTTGGTATACGCTTGCAATGGGGAAATCTCAACTGAACTTGAGCTGTAGTTATGCAACAAGGTGGAGGAATCCACCATGGTGGGAGGGTTTGGGGAGGGGTGGGGAGAACCCAAGTATCTATGTAACTGTGTCACATGATACAATGTAATTACTGAAGTTAAATAATAAATAATTTTAAAAAAAAAACTGAGTTTCCTTGAGAGCTGCTTGGAAGCCTGATGGTGTGTGAAGTTAGTGAGCCAAATGGAGTTGTTCTCCGAAAAGAACCACTCAGCTGATTCTTCTTCAATATGCCCTTCACCAACATGCAGTATTTCCTTGATTGAATTAGCTCTCACACCACTATTTGCGTCTAGAGCCTTTGCATTGAGGGCTATCTGAAAGTGGCTGTGGCGCTGAAGTTGCCTGTGAATGTGGAGTTGGTGGCATGTGAAACCCGCATGTGGAGCATTCGTTTGTGTGGAATGCTCTTCCAGGTTCATTCCTAGATAATGCACTCAAAGGGCACTAAGCATACAGTATGAAAACTGAGTTTCCTTGAGAGCTGCTTGGAAGCCTGCAGGTGTGTGAAGTTAGTGAGCAAAATGGAGTTGTACTCCCACAAGAACCACTCGGCTGATTCTTCTTCAATATGCCCTTCACCAACATGCAGTGTTTCCTTGATTGAATTAGCTCTCACACCACTATTTGATTCTAGAGCCTTTGCATTGAGGGCTATCTGAAAACGGCTGTGGCGCTGAAGTTGCCTGTGAATGTGGAGTTGGTGGCATGTGAAACCCGCAAGTGCAGCATTCGTTTGTGTGGGATGCTCACCAGCTTCATTTCAGTCCTAGGCACTCAAAGGGCACTAAGCATAGAGTGTGAAAACTGAGTTTCCTTGAGAGCTGCTTGGAAGCCTGATGGTGTGTGAAGTTAGTGAGCCAAATGGAGTTGTTCTCCCACAAGAACCACTCGGCTGATTCTTCTTCAATTTGCCCTTCACCAACATGCAGTGTTTCCTTGATTGAATTAGCTCTCACACTAATATTTGCGTCTAGAGCCTTTGCATTGAGGGCTATCTGAAAACGGCTGTGGCGCTGAAGTTGCCTGTGAATGTGGAGTTGGTGGCATGTGAAACCCGCATGTGCAGCATTCGTTTGTGTGGGATGCTCACAAAGCTTCATTTCAGTCCTAGGCACTCAAAGGGCACTAAGCATAGAGTGTGAAAACTGAGTTTCCTTGAGAGCTGCTTGGAAGCCTGATGGTGTGTGAAGTTAGTGAGCCAAATGGAGTTGTTCTCCCACAAGAACCACTCGGCTGATTCTTCTTCAATATGCCCTTCACCAACATGCAGTGTTTCCTTGATTGAATTAGCTCTCACACCACTATTTGCGTCTAGAGCCTTTGCATTGAGGGCTATCTGAAAACGGCTGTGGCGCTGAAGTTGCCTGTGAATGTGGAGTTGGTGGCATGTGAAACCCGCATGTGCAGCATTCGTTTGTGTGGGATGCTCACCAAGCTTCATTTCAGTCCTAGGCACTCAAAGGGCACTAAGCATAGAGTGTGAAAACTGAGTTTCCTTGAGAGCTGCTTGGAAGCCTGATGGTATGTGAAGTTAGTGAGCCAAATGGAGTTGTTCTCCCACAAGAACCACTCGGCTGATTCTTCTTCAATATGCCCTTCACCAACATGCAGTGTTTCCTTGATTGAATTAGCTCTCACACCAATATTTGATTCTAGAGCCTTTGCATTGAGGGCTATCTGAAAACGGCTGTGGCGCTGAAGTTGCCTGTGAATGTGGAGTTGGTGGCATGTGAAACCCGCATGTGCAGCATTCGTTTGTGTGGGATACTCACCAAGCTTCATTTCAGTCCTAGGCACTCAAAGGGCACTAAGCATAGAGTGTGAAAACTGAGTTTCCTTGAGAGCTGCTTGGAAGCCTGATGGTGTGTGAAGTTAGTGAGCTAAATGGAGTTGTTCTCCCACAAGAACCACTTGGCTGATTCTTCTTCAATATGCCCTTCACCAACATGCAGTGTTTCCTTGATTGAATTAGCTCTCACACCACTATTTGCGTCTAGAGCCTTTGCATTGAGGGCTATCTGAAAACGGCTGTGGCGCTGAAGTTGCCTGTGAATGTGGAGTTGGTGGCATGTGAAACCCGCATGTGGAACATTCGTTTGTGTGGAATGCACTACCTAGCTCATTCCTAGATAATGCACTCAAAGGGCACTAAGCATAGAGTGTGAAAACTGAGTTTCCTTGAGAGCTTCTTGGAAGCCTGATGGTGTGTGAAGTTAGTGAGCCAAATGGAGTTGTTCTCCCACAAGAACCACTCGGCTGATTCTTCTTCAATATGCCCTTCACCAACATGCAGTGTTTCCTTGATTGAATTAGCTCTCACACCAATATTTGATTCTAGAGCCTTTGCATTGAGGGCTATCTGAAAGTGGCTGTGGCGCTGAAGTTGCCTGTGAATGTGGAGTTGGTGGCATGTGAAACCCGCATGTAGAGCATTCGTTTGTGTCGGATGCTCTACCAGGTTCATTCCTAGATAATGCACTCAAAGGGCACTAAGCATAGAGTGTGAAAACTGAGTTTCCTTGAGAGCTGCTTGGAAGCCTGATGGTGTGTGAAGTTAGTGAGCCAAATGGAGTTGTTCTCCCAAAAGAACCACTCAGCTGATTCTTCTTCAATATGCCCTTCACCAACATGCAGTGTTTCCTTGATTGAATTAGCTCTCACACCAATATTTGATTCTACAGCCTTTGCATTGAGGGCTATCTGAAAACGGCAGTGGCGCTGAAATTGCCTGTGAATGTGGAGTTGGTGGCATGTGAAACCCGCATGTGGAGCATTCGTTTGTGTGGGATGCTCTACCAGGTTCATTCCTAGATAATGCACTCAAAGGGCACTAAGCATAGAGTGTGAAAACTGAGTTTCCTTGAGAGCTGCTTGGAAGCCTGATGGTGTGTGAAGTTAGTGAGCCAAATGGAGTTGTTCTCCCACAAGAACCACTCGGCTGATTCTTCTTCAATATGCCCTTCACCAACATGCAGTGTTTCCTTGATTGAATTAGCTCTCACACCAATATTTGATTCTAGAGCCTTTGCATTGAGGGCTATCTGAATGTAGCTGTGGCGCTGAAGTTGCCTGTGAATGTGGAGTTGGTGGCATGTGAAACCCGCATGTGGAGCATTCGTTTGTGTGGAATGCTCATCAAGCTTCATTTCAGTCCTAGGCACTCAATGGGCACTAAGCATAGAGTGTGAAAACTGAGTTTCCTTGAGAGCTGCTTGGAAGCCTGATGGTGTGTGAAGTTAGTGAGCCAAATGGAGTTGTTCTCCCACAAGAACCACTCAGCTGATTTTTCTTCAAAATGCCCTTCACCAACATGCAGTGTTTCCTTGATTGAATTAGCTCTCACACCAATACTTGCACCTAGAGCCTTTGCATTGAGGGCTATCTGAAAACGGTCTTGGCGCTGAAGTTGTCTGTGAATGTGGAGTTGGTGGCATGTGAAACCCACACGTGGAGCATTGGTTTGTGTTTGATGCTCACCAAGCTTCATTTCAGTCCTAGGTTCTCAAAGGGCATTAAGCATAGAGTGTGAAAACTGAGGTTCCTTGAGAGCTGCTTGGAAGGCTGATGGTGTCTGAGCTTAGTGAGCCAAATGGAGTTGTTCTCCCACAAGAACCACTTGGGTGATTCTTCTTCAATATGCCCTTTACCAACATGGAGTGTTTCCTTGATTGAATTAGCTCTCACACCACTATTTGCGTCTAGAGCCTTTGCATTGAGGGCTATCTGAAAACGGCTGTGGCGCTGAAGTTGTCTGTGAATGTGGAGTTGGTGGCAGGTGAAACCCGCAGGTGGAGCATTCGTTTGTGTGGGATGGTCTACCAGGTTCATTCCTAGATAATGCACTCAAATGGCACTAAGCATAGAGTGTGAACACTGAGATTCCTTGAGAGTTGCTTGGAAGATTGATGGTGTGTGAGCTTATCGAGGAAAATAGAGTTGTTCTCCCACAAGAACCACTCAGCTGATATTTCTTCAAAATGCCCTTCACCAACATGCAGTGTTTCCTTGATTGAATTAGCTCTCACACCACTATTTGCGTCTAGAGCCTTTGCATTGAGGGCTATCTGAAAGTGGCTGTGGCGCTGAAGTTGCCTGTGAATGTGGAGTTGGTGGCATGTGAAACCCGCATGTCGAGCATTGGTTTGTGTGGGATGCTCACCAAGCTTCATTTCAGTCCTAGTCACTCAAAGGGCACTAAGCATAGAGTGTGAAAACTGAGTTTCCTTGAGAGCTGCTTGGAAGCCTGATGGTGTGTGAAGTTAGTGAGCCAAATGGAGTTGTTCTCCCACAAGAACCACTCGGCTGATTCTTCTTCAATATGCCCTTCACCAACATGCAGTGTTTCCTTCATTGAATTAGCTCTCACACCAATATTTGCGTCTAGAGCCTTTGCATTGAGGACTATCTGAAAACGGCTGTGGCGCTGAAGTTGACTGGAATGTGGAGTTGGTGGCATGTGAAACCCGCATGTGGAGCATTGGTTTGTGTGGGATGCTCTACCAGGTTCATTCCTAGATAATGCACTCAAAGGGCACTAAGCATAGAGTGTGAAAACTGAGTTTCCTTGAGAGCTGCTTGGAAGCCTGATGGTGTGTGAAGTTAGTGAGCCAAATGGAGTTGTTCTCCCATAAGAACCACTCGGCTGATTCTTCTTCAATATGCCCTTCACCAACATGCAGTGTTTCCTTGGTTGAATTAGCTCTCACACCAATATTTGCGTCTAGAGCCTTTGCATTGAGGGCTATCTGAAAGTGGCTGTGGCGCTGAAGTTGCCTGTGAATGTGGAGTTGGTGGCATGTGAAACCCGCATGTGGAGCATTCGTTTGTGTGGGATGCTCACCAGGTTCATTCCTAGATAATGCACTCAAAGGGCACTAAGCATAGAGTGTGAAAACTGAGTTTCCTTGAGAGCTGCTTGGAAGCCTGATGGTGTGTGAAGTTAGTGAGCCAAATGGAGTTGTTCTCCCACAAGAACCACTCAGCTGATTCTTCTTCAATATGCCCTTCACCAACATGCAGTGTTTCCTTGATTGAATTAGCTCTCACATTAATATTTGCGTCTAGAGCCTTTGAATTGAGTGCTATCTGATAACGGCTGTGGGGCTGAAGTTGCCTGTGAATGTGGAGTTGGTGGCATGTGAAACCCGCATGTGGAGCATTCGTTTGTGTGGGATGCTCTACCACTTCATTTCTTATAATACACTCAAAGGGCATTAAGCATAGAGTTTGAAAACTGAGTTTCCTTGAGAGCTGCTTGGAAGCCTGATGATGTGTGAATTTAGTGAGCCAAATGGAGTTGTTCTCCCACAAGAACCACTCGGCTGATTCTTCTTCAATATGCCCTTCACCAACATGCAGTGTTTCCTTGATAGAAGTATCTCTCACACCAATATTTGCGTCTAGAGCCTTTGCATTGAGGGCTATCTGACAATGGTCTTTGCACTGAAGTTGTCTGTGAATCTGGAGTTGGTGGCATGTGAAACACGCATGTGGAGCATTGGTTTGTGTTTGATGCTCATCAAGCTTCATTTCAGTCCTAGGCACTCAAAGGGCATTAAGCATAGAGTGTGAAAACTGAGTTTCCTTGAATGCTGTTGGAAGCGTGATGGTGTGTGAGCTTAGTGAGCCAAATGGAGTTGTTCTCCCACAAGAACCACTCGGTTGACTTTTTTTCAATATGCCCTTCACCAACATGCAGTGTTTCATTGATTGAATTAGTTCTCACACCAATATTTTCGCCAAGAGCCTTTGCATTGAGGGCTATTTGCAAATGGCTTTGGCGCTGAAGTTGTCTGTGAATGTCTAGTTGGTGGCATGTGAAACCCGCATGTGGAGCATTCGTTTGTGTTTGATGCTCATCAAGCTTCATTTCAGTCCTAGGCACTCAATGGGCATTAAGCATAGAGTTTGAAAACTGAGTTTCCTTGAGAGCTACTTGGAAGACTGATGGTGTGTGAAGTTAATGAGCCAAATGGAGTTGTTCTCCCACAAGAACCACTCGGCTGATTCTTCTTCAATATGCCCTTCACCAACATGCAGTGTTTCCTTGATTGAATTAGCTCTCACACCACTATTTGCGTCTAGAACCTTTGCATTATGGTTATCTGAAAACGTCTTTGGCGCTGAAGTTGTCTGTGAATGTGGAGTTGGTGGCATGTGAAACCCGCATGTAGAGCATTGGTTTGTGTGGGATGCTCACCAGCTTCATTTCAGACCTAGGCACTCAAAGGGCACTAAGCATAGAGTTTGAAAACTGAGTTTCCTTGAGAGCTGCTTGGAAGCCTGATGGTGTGTGAAGTTAGTGAGCCAAATGGAGTTGTTCTCCCACAAGAACCACTCGGCTGATTCTTCTTCAATATGCCCTTCACCAACATGCAGTGTTTCCTTGATAGAAGTATCTCTCACACCAATATTTGCTTCTAGAGCCTTTGCATTGAGGGCTATCTGACAATGGTCTTTGCACTTAAGTTGTCTGTGAATGTGAAGTTGGTGGGATGTGAAACACGCATGTGGAGCATTCGTTTGTGTGGGATGCTCACCAAACTTCATTTCAGACGTAGGCACTCAAAGGGCACTAAGCATAGAGTGTGAAAACTGAGTTTCCTAGAGAGTTGCTTGGAAGCTTGATGGTTTGTGAGCTTAGTGAGCCAAATAGAGTTGTTCTCCCACAAGAACCACTCGGCTGATTCTTCTTCAATATGCCCTTCACCAACATGCAGTGTTTCCTTGATTGAATTAGCTCTCACACCAATATTTGCGTCTAGATCCGTTGCATTAGGGCAATCTGAAAACGGCTGTGGCGCTGAAGTTGTCTGTGAATGTGGAGTTGGTGGCATGTGAAACCCGCATGTGGAGCATTCGTTTGTGTTTGATGCTCACCAAGCTTCATTTCAGACCTAGGCACTCAAAGGGCACTAAGCATAGAGTGTGAAAACTGAGTTTCCTTGAGAGCTGCTTGGAAGCCTGATGGTGTGTGAAGTTACTGAGCCAAATGGAGTTGTTCTCCCACAAGAACCACTCATCTGATTCTTCTTCAATGTGCCCTTCACCAACATGCAGTGTTTCCTTCATTGAATTAGCTCTCACACCAATATTTGCGTCTAGAGCCTTTGCATTGAGGACTATCTGAAAACGGCTGTGGCGCTGAAGTTGACTGGAATGTGGAGTTGGTGGCATGTGAAACCCGCATGTGGAGCATTGGTTTGTGTGGGATGCTCTACCAGGTTCATTCCTAGATAATGCACTCAAAGGGCACTAAGCATAGAGTGTGAAAACTGAGTTTCCTTGAGAGCTGCTTGGAAGCCTGATGGTGTGTGAAGTTAGTGAGCCAAATGGAGTTGTTCTCCCATAAGAACCACTCGGCTGATTCTTCTTCAATATGCCCTTCACCAACATGCAGTGTTTCCTTGGTTGAATTAGCTCTCACACCAATATTTGCGTCTAGAGCCTTTGCATTGAGGGCTATCTGAAAGTGGCTGTGGCGCTGAAGTTGCCTGTGAATGTGGAGTTGGTGGCATGTGAAACCCGCATGTAGAGCATTCGTTTGTGTGGGATGCTCACCAGGTTCATTCCTAGATAATGCACTCAAAGGGCACTAAGCATAGAGTGTGAAAACTGAGTTTCCTTGAGAGCTGCTTGGAAGCCTGATGGTGTGTGAAGTTAGTGAGCCAAATGGAGTTGTTCTCCCACAAGAACCACTCAGCTGATTCTTCTTCAATATGCCCTTCACCAACATGCAGTGTTTCCTTGATTGAATTAGCTCTCACATTAATATTTGCGTCTAGAGCCTTTGAATTGAGTGCTATCTGATAACGGCTGTGGGGCTGAAGTTGCCTGTGAATGTGGAGTTGGTGGCATGTGAAACCCGCATGTGGAGCATTCGTTTGTGTGGGATGCTCTACCACTTCATTTCTTATAATACACTCAAAGGGCATTAAGCATAGAGTTTGAAAACTGAGTTTCCTTGAGAGCTGCTTGGAAGCTTGATGGTGTGTGAAGTTAGTGAGCCAAATGGAGTTGTTCTCCCACAAGAACCACTCGGCTGATTCTTCTTCAATATGCCCTTCACCAACATGCAGTGTTTCCTTGATAGAAGTATCTCTCACACCAATATTTGCGTCTAGAGCCTTTGCATTGAGGGCTATCTGACAATGGTCTTTGCACTGAAGTTGTCTGTGAATCTGGAGTTGGTGGCATGTGAAACACGCATGTGGAGCATTGGTTTGTGTTTGATGCTCATCAAGCTTCATTTCAGTCCTAGGCACTCAAAGGGCATTAAGCATAGAGTGTGAAAACTGAGTTTCCTTGAATGCTGTTGGAAGCGTGATGGTGTGTGAGCTTAGTGAGCCAAATGGAGTTGTTCTCCCACAAGAACCACTCGGTTGACTTTTTTTCAATATGCCCTTCACCAACATGCAGTGTTTCATTGATTGAATTAGTTCTCACACCAATATTTTCGCCAAGAGCCTTTGCATTGAGGGCTATTTGCAAATGGCTTTGGCGCTGAAGTTGTCTGTGAATGTGGAGTTGGTGGCATGTGAAACCCGCATGTGGAGCATTCGTTTGTGTTTGATGCTCATCAAGCTTCATTTCAGTCCTAGGCACTCAATGGGCATTAAGCATAGAGTTTGAAAACTGAGTTTCCTTGAGAGCTACTTGGAAGACTGATGGTGTGTGAAGTTAATGAGCCAAATGGAGTTGTTCTCCCACAAGAACCACTCGGCTGATTCTTCTTCAATATGCCCTTCACCAACATGCAGTGTTTCCTTGATTGAATTAGCTCTCACACCACTATTTGCGTCTAGAACCTTTGCATTATGGTTATCTGAAAACGTCTTTGGCGCTGAAGTTGTCTGTGAATGTGGAGTTGGTGGCATGTGAAACCCGCATGTAGAGCATTGGTTTGTGTGGGATGCTCTACCACTTCATTTCTTATAATACACTCAAAGGGCATTAAGCATAGAGTTTGAAAACTGAGTTTCCTTGAGAGCTGCTTGGAAGCCTGATGGTGTGTGAAGTTAGTGAGCCAAATGGAGTTGTTCTCCCACAAGAACCACTCGGCTGATTCTTCTTCAATATGCCCTTCACCAACATGCAGTGTTTCCTTGATAGAAGTATCTCTCACACCAATATTTGCTTCTAGAGCCTTTGCATTGAGGGCTATCTGACAATGGTCTTTGCACTTAAGTTGTCTGTGAATGTGAAGTTGGTGGGATGTGAAACACGCATGTGGAGCATTCGTTTGTGTGGGATGCTCACCAAACTTCATTTCAGACGTAGGCACTCAAAGGGCACTAAGCATAGAGTGTGAAAACTGAGTTTCCTAGAGAGTTGCTTGGAAGCTTGATGGTTTGTGAGCTTAGTGAGCCAAATAGAGTTGTTCTCCCACAAGAACCACTCGGCTGATTCTTCTTCAATATGCCCTTCACCAACATGCAGTGTTTCCTTGATTGAATTAGCTCTCACACCAATATTTGCGTCTAGATCCGTTGCATTAGGGCAATCTGAAAACGGCTGTGGCGCTGAAGTTGTCTGTGAATGTGGAGTTGGTGGCATGTGAAACCCGCATGTGGAGCATTCGTTTGTGTTTGATGCTCACCAAGCTTCATTTCAGACCTAGGCACTCAAAGGGCACTAAGCATAGAGTGTGAAAACTGAGTTTCCTTGAGAGCTGCTTGGAAGCCTGATGGTGTGTGAAGTTACTGAGCCAAATGGAGTTGTTCTCCCACAAGAACCACTCAGCTGATTCTTCTTCAATATGCCCTTCACCAACATGCAGTGTTTCCTTGATAGAAGTATCTCTCACACCAATATTTGCGTCTAGAGCCTTTGCATTGAGGGCTATCTGACAATGGTCTTTGCACTGAAGTTGTCTGTGAATGTGAAGTTGGTGGCATATGAAACACGCATGTGGAGCATTGGTTTGTGTGGGATGCTCACCAGCTTCATTTCAGACCTAGGCACTCAAAGGGCACTAAGCATATAGTGTGAAAACTGAGTTTCCTTGAGAGCTGCTTGGAAGCCTGATGGTTTGTGAGCTTAGTGAGCCAAATGGAGTTGTTCTCCCACAAGAACCACTCAGCTGATTCTTCTTCAATATGCCCTTCACCAACATGCAGTGTTTCCTTGATTGAATTAGCTCTCACACCACTATTTGCGTCTAGTCCGTTGCATTAGGGCTATCTGAAAACGGCTTTGGCCCTGAAGTTGTCTGTGAATGTGGAGTTGGTGGCATGTGAAACCCGCATGTGGAGCATTCGTTTGTGTGGGATGCTCACCAAGCTTCATTTCAGTCCTAGGCACTCAAAGGGCATTAAGCATAGAGTGCGAAAACTGAATTTCCTTGAGGGCTGCATGGAAGCCTGATGGTGTGTGAAGTTAGTGAGCCAAATGGAGTTGTTCTCCCACAAGAGCCACTCGGCTGATTCTTCTTCAATATGCCCTTCACCAACATGCAATGTTTCCTTGATTGAATTAGCTCTCACACCACTATTTGCGTCTAGAGCCTTTGCATTGAGGGCTATCTGAAAACGTCTTTGGCGCTGAAGTTGTCTGTGAATGTGGAGTTGGTGGCATCTGAAACCCGCATGTGGAGCATTGGTTTGTGTTTGATGCTCATCAAGCTTCATTTCAGTCCTAGGCTGTCAAAGGGCATTAAGCATAGAGTGTGAAAACTGAGTTTCCTTGAATGCTGTTGGAAGCGTGATGGTGTGTGAGCTTAGTGAGCCAAATGGAGTTGTTCTCCCACAAGAACCACTCGGTTGACTTTTTTTCAATATGCCCTTCACCAACATGCAGTGTTTCATTGATTGAATTAGTTCTCACACCAATATTTTCGCCAAGAGCCTTTGCATTGAGGGCTATTTGCAAATGGCTTTGGCGCTGAAGTTGTCTGTGAATGTGGAGTTGGTGGCATCTGAAACCCGCATGTGGAGCATTGGTTTGTGTGGGATGTTCTACCACTTAATTTCCTATAATACACTCAAAGGGCTTTAAGCATAGAGTGTGAAAAGTGAGTTTCCTTGAGAGCTGCTTTGAAGCCTGATGGTGTGTGAAGTTAGTGAGCCAAATGGATTTGTTCTCCCACAAGAACCACTCGGTTGACTTTTTTTCAATATGCCCTTCACCAACATGCAGTGTTTCATTGATTGAATTAGCTCTCACACCACTATTTTCGCCGAGAGCCTTTGCATTGAGGGCTATTTGCAAATGGCTTTGGCGCTGAAGTTGTCTGTGAATGTGGAGTTGGTGGCATGTGAAACCCGCATGTGGAGCATTCGTTTGTGTGGGATGCTCACCAAGCTTCATTTCAGTCCTAGGCACTCAAAGGGCATTAAGCATAGAGTGCGAAAACTGAATTTCCTTGAGGGCTGCATGGAAGCCTGATGGTGTGTGAAGTTAGTGAGCCAAATGGAGTTGTTCTCCCACAAGAACCACTCGGCTGATTCTTCTTCAATATGCCCTTCACCAACATGCAATGTTTCCTTGATTGAATTAGCTCTCACGCCAATATTTGCGTCTAGAGCCTTTGCATTGAGGGCTATCTGAAAACGGCTGTGGCGCTGAAGTTGTCTGTGAATGTGGAGTTGGTGGAATGTGAAACCCGCATGTAGAGCATTGGTTTTTGTGGGATGCTCACCAAGCTTCATTTCAGACCTAGGCGCTCAAAGGGCACTAAGCATAGAGTGTGAAAACTGAGTTTCCTTGAGAGCTGCTTGGCGGCCTGATGGTGTGTGAAGTTAGTGAGCCAAATGGAGTTGTTCTCCCACAAGAACCACTCGGCTGATTCTTCTTCAATATGCCCTTCACCAACATGCAGTGTTTCCTTGATTGAATTAGTTCTCACACCAATATTTTCGCCGAGAGCCTTTGCATTGAGGGCTATTTGCAAATGGCTTTGGGGCTGAAGTTGTCTGTGAATGTGGAGTTGGTGGCATGTGAAACCCGCATGTGGAGCATTCGTTTGTGTTTCATGCTCACCAAGCTTCATTTCAATCCTAGGCACTCAATGGGCATTAAGCATAGAGTTTGAAAACTGAGTTTCCTTGAGAGGTACTTGGCAGCCTGATGGTGTGTGAAGTTAGTGAGCCAAATGGAGTTGTTCTCCCACAAGAACCACTCGGCTGATTCTTCTTCAATATGCCCTTCACCAACATGCAGTGTTTCCTTGACTGAATTAGCTCTCACACCACTATTTGCGTCTAGAGCCTTTGCATTGAGGGCTATCTGAAAACGGCTTTGGCGCTGAAGTTGTCTGTGAATGTGGAGTTGGTGGCATGTGAAACCCGCATGTGGAGCATTCGTTTGTGTGGGATGCTCTACCACTTCATTTCTGATAATACAATCAAAGGGCATTAAGCATAGAGTGTGAAAACTGAGTTTCCTTGAGAGCTGCTTGGAAGCCTGATGGTGTGTGAAGTTAGTGAGCCAAATGGACTTGATCTCCCACAAGAACCACTCGGCTGACTTTTTTTCAATATGCCCTTCACCAACATGCAGTGTTTCATTGATTGAATTAGTTCTCACACCAATATTTTCGCCGAGAGCCTTTGCATTGAGGGCTATTTGCAAATGGCTTTGGCGCTGAAGTTGTCTGTGAATGTGGAGTTGGTGGCATGTGAAACCCGCATGTGGAGCATTCGTTTGTGTGGGATGCTCACCAAGCTTCATTTCAGTCCTAGGCACTCAAAGGGCATTAAGCATAGAGTGCGAAAAGTGAATTTCCTTGAGAGCTGCTTGGAAGCCTGATGGTGTGTGAAGTTAGTGAGCCAAATGGAGTTGTTCTCCCACAAGAACCACTCGACTTTGTCTTCTTCAATATGCACTTTACCAACATGCAGTGTTTCCTTGATTGAATTAGCTCTCACACCACTATTTGCGTCTAGAGCCTTTGCATTGAGGGCTATCTGAAAACGGCTGTGGCGCTGAAGTTGCCTGTGAATGTGGAGTCGGTGGCATGTGAAACCCGCATGTGCAGCATTCATTTGTGTGGGATGCTCACAAAGCTTCATTTCAGTCCTAGGCACTCAAAGGGCACTAAGCATAGAGTGTGAAAACTGAGTTTCCTTGAGAGCTGCTTGGCGGTCTGATGGTGTGTGAAGTTAGTGAGCAAAATGGAGTTGTTCTCCCACAAGAACCACTCGGCTGATTCTTCTTCAATATGTCCTTCACCAACATGCAGTGTTTCCTTGATTGAATTAGCTCTCACACCAATATTTGCGTCTAGAGCCTTTGCATTAGGGCTATCTGAAAACGTCTTTGGCGCTGAAGTTGTCTGTGAATGTGGAGTTGTTGGCATGTGAAACCCGCATGTGCAGCATTCTTTTGTGTGGGATGCTCACCAAGAATCATTTCAGTCCTAGGCACTCAACGTGCATTAAGCTTAGAGTGTGAAAACTGAGTTTCCTTGAATGCTGTTGGAAGCCTGATGGTGTGTGACCTTAGTGAGCCAAATGGAGTTGTTCTCCCACAAGAACCACTCGGCTGATTCTTCTTCAATATGCCCTTCACCAACATGCAGTGTTTCATTGATTGGATTAGTTCTCACACCAATATTTTCGCCTAGAGCCTTTGCATTGACGGCTATTTGCAAATGGCTTTGGTGCTGAAGTTGTCTGTGAATGTGGAGTTGGTGGCATGTGAAACCCGTATGTGGAGCATTCGTTTGTGTTTCATGCTCACAAAGCTTAACTTCAATCCTAGGCACTCAATGGGCATTAAGCATAGAGTTTGAAAACTGAGTTTCCTTGAGAGCTGCTTGGAAGCCTGATGGTGTGTGAAGTTAGTGAGCCAAATGGACTTGTTCTCCCACAAGAACCACTCGGCTGATTCTTCTTCAATATGCCCTTCACCAACATGCAGTGTTTCATTGATTGAATTAGTTCTCACACCAATATTTTCGCCGAGAGCCTTTGCATTGAGGGCTATTTGCAAATGGCTTTGGCGCTGAAGTTGTCTGTGAATGTGGAGTTGGTGGCATGTGAAACCCTCATGTGGAGCATTCGTTTGTGTGGGATGCTCACCAAGCTTCATTTCTGTCCTAGGCTCTCAAAGGGCACTAAGCATAGAGTGTGAAAACTGAGTTTCCTTGAATGCTGTTGGAAGCCTGATGGTGTGTGAGCTTAGTGAACCAAATGGAGTTGTTCTCCCACAAGAACCACTCATCTGATTCTTCTTCAATATGCCCTTCACCAACATGCAATGTTTCCTTGATTGAATTAGCTCTCACGCCAATATTTGCGTCTAGAGCCTTTGCATTGAGGGCTATCTGAAAACGGCTGTGGCGCTGAAGTTGCCTGTGAATGTGGAGTTGGTGGCATGTGAAACCCGCATGTGGAGCATTGGTTTCTGTGGGATGTTCTACCACTTCATTTCCTATAATACACTCAAAGGGCATTAAGCATAGAGTGTGAAAACTGAGTTTCCTTGAGAGCTGCTTTGAAGCCTGATGGTGTGTGAAGTTAGTGAGCCAAATGGAGTTGTTCTCCCACAAGAACCACTCGACTGAGTCTTCTTCAATATGCACTTTACCAACATGCAGTGTTTCCTTGATTGAATTAGCTCTCACACCAATATTTGCGTCTAGAGCCTTTGCATTGAGGGCTACCTGAAAAAGGCTTTGGCGCTGAAGTTGTCTGTGAATGTGGAGTCGGTGGCATGTGAAACCCGCATGTGGAGCATTCGTTTGTGTGGGATGCTCACCAAGCTTCATTTCAGTCCTAGGCACTCAAAGGGCATTAAGCATAGAGTGTGAAAACTGAGTTTCCTTGAGAGCTGCTTGGAAGCCTGATGGTGTGTGAAGTTAGTGAGCCAAATGGAGTTGTTCTCTCACAAGAACCACTCGACTGAGTCTTCTTCAATATGCCCTTCACCAACATGCAGTGTTTCCTTGATTGAATTAGCTCTCACACCACTATTTGCGTCTAGAGCCTTTGCATTGAGGGCTATCTGAAAACGGCTTTGGCGCTGAAGTTGTCTGTGAATGTGGAGTTGGTGGCATGTGAAACCCGCATGTGGAGCATTCGTTTGTGTGGGATGTTCTACCACTTCATTTCCTATAATACACTCAATGGGCATTAAGCATAGAGTGTGAAAACTGAGTTTCCTTGAGAGCTGCTTGGAAGCCTGATGGTGTGTGAAGTTAGTGTGCCAAATGGAGTTGTTCTCCCACAAGAACCACTAGGCTGATTCTTCTTCAATATGCCCTTCACCAACATGCAGTGTTTCCTTGATTGAATTAGCTCTCACACCAATATTTGCGTCTAGAGCCTTTGCATTGAGGGCTATCTGAAAACGGCTTTGTCGCTGAAGTTGTCTGTGAATGTGGAGTTGGTGGCATGTGAAACCCGCATGTGGAGCATTCGTTTGTGTGGGATGCTCATCAAGCTTCATTTCAGTCCTAGGCACTCAAAGGGCATTAAGCATAGAGTGTGAAAACTGAATTTCCTTGAGGGCTGCTTGGAAGCCTGATGGTGTGTGAAGTTAGTGAGCCAAATGGAGTTGTTCTCCCACAAGAGCCACACGGTTGATTCTTCTTCAATATGCCCTTCACCAACATGCAATGTTTCCTTGATTGAATTAGCTCTCATACCAATATTTGCGTCTAGAGCCTTTGCATTGAGGGCTATCTGAAAACGGCTTTGGTGCTGAAGTTGTCTGTGAATGTGGAGTTGGTGGCATGTGAAACCCGCATGTGGAGCATTCGTTTGTGTTTGATGCTCATCAAGCTTCATTTCAGTCCTAGGCTCTCAAAGTGCATTAAGCATAGAGTGTGAAAACTGAGTTTCCTTGAGAGCTGCTTGGAAGCCTGATGGTGTGTGAAGTTCGTGAGCCAAACGGAGTTGTTCTCCCACAAGAACCACTCGGCTGATTCTTCTTCAATATGCCCTTCACCAACATGCAGTGTTTCCTTGATTGAATTAGCTCTCACACCAATATTTGCATCTAGAGCCTTTGCATTAAGGGCTATCTGAAAACGGCTTTGGCGCTGAAGTTGTCTGTGAATGTGGAGTTGGTGGCATGTGAAACCCGCATGTGAAGCTTTTGTTTGTGTGGGATGTTCTACCACTTCATTTCCTATAATACACTCAAAGGGCATTAAGCATAGAGTGTGAAAAGTGAGTTTCCTTGAGAGCTGCTTGGAAGCCTGATGGTGTGTGAAGTTAGTGAGCCAAATGGAGTTGTTCTCCCACAAGAACCACTCGGCTGATTCTTCTTCAATATGCCCTTCACCAACATGCAGTGTTTCCTTGATTGAATTAGCTCTCACACCAATATTTGCGTCTAGATCCTTTGCATTAGGGCTATCTGACAATGGTCTTGGCGCTGAAGTTGTCTGTGAATGTGGAGTTGGTGGCATGTGAAACCCGCATGTGGAGCATTCGTTTGTGTTTGATGCTCACCAAGCTTCATTTCTGTCCTAGGCTCTCAAAGGGCACTAAGCATAGAGTGTGAAAACTGAGTTTCCTTGAATGCTGTTGGAAGCCTGATGGTGTGTGAGCTTAGTGAACCAAATGGAGTTGTTCTCCCACAAGAACCACTCATCTGATTCTTCTTCAATATGCCCTTCACCAAATGCAATGTTTCCTTGATTGAATTAGCTCTCACGCCAATATTTGCGTCTAGAGCCTTTGCATTGAGGGCTATCTGAAAACGGCTGTGGCGCTGAAGTTGCCTGTGAATGTGGAGTTGGTGGCATGTGAAACCCGCATGTGGAGCATTGGTTTCTGTGGGATGTTCTACCACTTCATTTCCTATAATACACTCAAAGGGCATTAAGCATAGAGTGTGAAAACTGAGTTTCCTTGAGAGCTGCTTGGAAGCCTGATGGTGTATGAAGTTAGTGAGCCAAATGGAGTTGTTCTCCCACAAGAACCACTCGGCTGATTCTTCTTCAATATGCCCTTCACCAACATGCAGTGTTTCCTTGATTGAATTAGCTCTCACACCAATATTTGCGTCTAGAGCCTTTGCATTAGGGCTATCTGAAAACGTCTTTGGCGCTGAAGTTGTCTGTGAATGTGGAGTTGGTGGCATGTGAAACCCGCATGTGGAGCATTCGTTTGTGTGGGATGCTCACCAAGCTTCATTTCAGTCCTAGGCACTCAAAGGGCATTAAGCATAGAGTGCGAAAACTGAGTTTCCTTGAGGGCTGCATGGAAGCCTGATGGTGTGTGAAGTTAGTGAGCCAAATGGAGTTGTTCTCCCACAGGAACCACTCGGCTGATTCTTCTTCAATATGCCCTTCACCAACATGCAATGTTTCCTTGATTGAATTAGCTCTCACACCACTATTTGCGTCTAGAGCCTTTGCATTGAGGGCTATCTGAAAACGGCTTTGGCGCTGAAGTTGTCTGTGAATGTGGAGTTGGTGGCATGTGAAACCCGCATGTGGAGCATTGGTTTGTGTTTGATGCTCATCAAGCTTCATTTCAGTCCTAGGCTCTCAAAGTGCATTAGGCATAGAGTGTGAAAACTGAGTTTCCTTGAATGCTGTTGGAAGCCTGATGGTGTGTGAGCTTAGTGCGCCAAACGGAGTTGTTCTCCCACAAGAACCACTCGGCTTACTTTTTTTCAATATGCCCTTCACCAACATGCAGTGTTTCATTGATTAAATTAGTTCTCACACCAATATTTTCGCCGAGAGCCTTTGCATTGAGGGCTATTTGCAAATGGCTTTGGCGCTGAAGTTGTCTGTGAATGTGGAGTTGGTGGCATGTGAAACCCGCATGTGGAGCATTCGTTTGTGTGGAATGCTCTAAGAGGTTCATTCCTAGATAATGCACTCAAAGGGCACTAAGCATAGAGTGTGAAAACTGAGTTTCCTTGAGAGCTGCTTGGAAGCCTGATGGTGTGTGAAGTAGTGAGCCAAATGGAGTTGTTCTCCCACAAGAACCACTCGGCTGATTCTTCTTCAATATGATCTTCACCAACATGCCTTGTTGCCTGTGTAATCATTGACAAGAGCCACCTCAACCCCTGTCCTAGCTTTCATGCCCTCCCGTTGGTGTGGTAACCCAAGAGAGAGGAGCTCACTTTTTCCCTCCCAGGCCACTCCCCCTCCTGAATTATGTAGTGTCCAGGTGTTTCTGTGGTTTAACTTTATAGAACTAGCCCCCAGTGCCAGCTTCTGCCAGCTGATACTTCGGCCAAGCCCCAATAACCCTCACCCACTCTAATTGTAGATTGCACCAGTCGGAACACCTGGCCCAGCCTTGGTCTTCCCTGATCCAGTCCACATGAGGCGCACAGGTGCAGTAGCCCTGCGTGGTCTGGTCTGACCCCATTCCTGCTCATGCTCTCCAGTGGACGTAGCTGTTCAGCAAGGGGACCGCCCATTGTTCCCTTGCAGTTCAGCCCCCTCCCTTCCTGGCTCTCACATGTGCTGGTTGGGTGCTGCAGTCATGTCTGACACAGGCAACCTCACCTTGGCATTCTGCACCGTCAACAGTTTTTGTCGCGACCAAACCTGGCTCCATTCACACTCTGTTGCAGTGTTCAGATTTGCCAGTGGGTGACATGAACTAATTCAGTCTGGTCCACTCCCGGCCCTTGCCAAATGTATGACAGTGGGACACTTTCCATGACCTCTTGGCTGTATCCTTCCATGCTTCTTGTGCTTACCCACAGGGTCTGTGTCCTGCAAGAGGAGTTGCCCAGGCTCCTCCATCAGAACGCCTCCAAGTGCCAGATTTCACACATACCAGTGGGTCCATTAGCCAGCAGTACTCAGCTCACCCCCTGTCCTAGCAGGAACAGTGGCCTCTTCTAACTGGCCTTCAACCCATTCTGGCTCTTGCTTATGGATGCTTCAGCCCAGCCACAGTGCATCCATACCCACATATAGTTCATATATGGCTCAGTTGGGGTTGAGACCTAGCCTAGTCCTTCCCACATCTACCCTGGTCCTCCAGAACACTAGAAGGTGTTGCAGTCTGGCCTGGCCTGGTGTGTTGTGTCCCAGTCAACACTTATGCCAAGGGAGACTACAACTGTATCCTGACCAGAATGCAGCCCCATTCCAGCTCGTGTGCTCCTTTGGTGGGAGCCTCCACCCAGCTAGGGTGTCCCCTTAGTCCCCCGACTGGGCCTGCTCCCAGCCATAGATCACACACATGCCAGTGGTTGCTCTGACTCAGCTTGACACACCATGTCACTTGTCGCGACCCCTGTCCTAGACATTGTAGCTCAGCATCCGTGGCTCATGCAGACCAGTTGGTGCAAAAACCTAGCTGGGCCTGTCCTGTGGTCCATCCTGGTTTCCAATCTTATTTCTGGGCTAGGGTTTGCTCAGTGCTGCCTGGTGTACCTGTTCCATCGCCTTTTCATACACTGACAAGCCGTTGGTGCAACTTTGCCCAGCCTGTCTGCCCCCCAGGTCCAGACCACCTGTTCACCAGTGGGAGCTATAACCACCAGGGGACCTTCCCGGGTTTCTGCCCCTGAGTCCTCCCCAGATCCAGTTCTCCTAGATGCCTTCGGGCTTTAGGCCAGTGCCTGGCGCAGTCAGGCCCTCCCATTGGCCCTGTCTGAGCTGGTAAAGGTTGCAGTCTGGTCCAGCCCACACCCCACACCCCACTCAGGATGCACACTCAGATGCCACTGCTCCTTTTATGGGCATTCCCCTTCAAACCTTCAGGTCTCAGTCCCACTCTTATGCTAAAGTTACATGTCCCTATCACTGGCAATCACCAGGAATACATATTTCACCTATACTAAAGCTGGTCTAATTGATGAGTGTCCTTAAGCAGCTGTTACAAATCATAAAAACCCCAGAGCTCGCCGCTGGGTGGCCAGCAGGCAGAGCCTGGCATCAATTGGTGCACTGGCCGCCCAAAATCAAGGCCTCAGCCACCGCCATGCGGGGTGATTTTGGCTTGAGTCCCTAGACGGATTCCACCTAGCAGGGACACCTCCCGCAGCTGACACCCTGCAGAGTGGTCCAGACCACCCCCAGTCCCAAGATTGGAATCCACCCTGATTTGTCCTGCCGCCATCTTGTGGCCAACATGTCTTCTTGACAGAGAAGAATAACACCCAACAAAACCTAAAGCAAGTGTGAGGAGCATCCCAGTAAATTAACAGAAGACTAAGTCAATGACTAATCCATTGTTAAAATGACAAGAGCAAATTACCATCCATTCATATTAACCCTGAAACTAACTGCTTAAACTCATCAAGCAAATGTTATAGATAACTAGACTGGATTATGAAAACAAAACCCATCTATTTGTTTCCTATAGAAAGCGTATCTCACCAACAAAGATCCGTGGAAAGTATATCTCATGAATTCTGATTTTGCTTAAGTTTCATCTTTTCAAAACACTTCTTTTTCCTCATTAAATTCTTTCATACCTCATAGATCATACAGTAGCATCTTTTCTTCAAGAAGGTTCTTGATTTTCATTTCATCATTGACACATTAGTCATTCAGTAGCATGTTATTTAACTTCATGGTGTTGTAAATATCTCTTTTTCTTCCAGTTCTTGATTTTATATTGTGCCTTTTCATTTAAGAGGAATGTATATTAACTGCGTAATGAAGACTACCATGTCCAAATATGAGAATACATTGCAGCATGCAGCATTCATTTCTACTTCCAGATCAAAGGTGAACTCCCAATGAAACTAACTATACCTTGACATTAGGATGCTGGACTCTCCATCATTGTTCATACCTGCAATGATAGATACATGACTATTTATAAAAAACTATACTATAGTAAGAATGTAGGGGAACTCAGTTGTGGGGGTGGAAAATTATGGAGGGGTTTAGAGAAATCCCAGGGCCTATAGAATTATATAATAAATCATAATAATAAATACATCAGAAGAGAAAAACATAAAGATCTAAAACAAAAAGTTTTAAACATTAAGTCCCCCTATAACTTCAGGCTCTACAACCTCATAAACAACCGAACAATAATTAAAAGTATATCTTAATGATGTTAGTAAAATCATTTTTTATTTCCTCTAGTGAAAAATTACGGAAGCAGGTAAAACAATTCCAACTCTTAAACCACATTCAGAGCTTCTTTAATTAGCTGGCGTGTGATGGTGCAAAACAACTTGGGACTAAACAATGAGGATGTGTTAGTTCGAATTGCCCCTTGAGTGCTTACAAACTGTGGCCTTTGATCAGAGGTTCACACTTTCAGGTCTCAGTTATGGCCATGTAATATAATAACACTTTATAGACAAAAGACATAATATGTACTTGGGAGCCTCTTTGACTGAGAGATATTGGAGGAATGCAAAATTAGTAGTTTCATCTCTGGTCACAGGCTTGGTGGCTCCACAGTTGTCCCACCATGCTCTAGTCGCAGGCTGGGTGGCTCCATAGTTGTCACACCTTGCCTGGTCACAGGCTCGTTGCAGCTGTTCTCACCATCTGTAATGGTCACATTCTGGTCTTGCAGCAGTCCCTACATCCATCACATCTTTTGGACTGGGCATTTCCTTGACAGATACCTCTTACCAGGCACAGGAAGATGTGAAAATTAAAGTTAATATTATGGCAGCAACCCCAATACAGCATTCCATGAAAATGAGCTGCCTTCATTGACTGAGGCTGTCATCAAATTATTTTGTATATCAGTGTCTTGAAAACTCAAAATGTTGTGGGGGAGGAATGCTTCAGTAGAATATACATATAAAACTAGGCATTGTGGCTTGATTCTCTATGGACAAAATTTTTACTTCCTTCAGAATCACTACTGGAAATAATAGGAGAGTCCTGCAATGACTCTTAAGAAAGACAAAGCTGGGCTCGGCAGCGTGGCCTAGTGGCTAACGTCCTCGCCTTGATCCCATATGGCTGCTGGTTCTAATCCCGGCAGCTCCACTTCCTCTCTATCTCTCCTCCTCTCAGTACATCTGACTTTGTAATAAAAATAAAATAAATCTTTAAAAAAAAAAAAAAGAAAGACAAGGCTTTGGAATGAAAGTGTTGCTATTTAGATGACCTTTAAAATAAATTCAAATCTTATGACTATGTTTCAAAGCATGCTCACTGGATTATGCTGCACAGATGTTTAGTTTTTGAGACAGATGCCCACATTGATCATGGTCAATCATATTAAGTCTGCAATTTGTCTCAAGCACTAAATTCTGGTCTTAAAGATATTGTACTACTGTGGTGTCTGAAATGAAATATACCTTTAAGCCTTGCAGAATATAAAAGTTTTGTTTAGTGTGTAACCATGTGCCATTTCACATGTATTCCATGTTTATTTTTACGGAAGATATTATTATTGATATTGATCAGCTAAGACAGACAACAGTGACAGGACCATCTATGGTCTTGGCAAAGTTACCAGTTTAGGTGAGGCTCTTGGCTGGCTGAGAGCCTCTGGCCTCTCTAATGCTACTGTCTCTTTCAGGGCATGCTGACCTTGGTAACTTTTACTTTATCTGAGGAGATAATTCTTGCTTTTAGGATTAACAGATTGCTACCAGTGACCACCCCGCTGTTGTGCTCGTAGCATGATGTTCAGCCTGATCTTGTGCACATAGCATGATTTTTAGTATGTTCACCTTAACTACAACTTTGTTATTCATTTCTCTTGTCACACATTCAAGCAAGATAGCTGCTGCCTTGCTTTATAATAAATTCATTTTCCCCGAAAGGTTGAAGACTCTGCATTCTGATTTACAACACTTTGCAAGTGTGTGGCTTGACTGGCAGAGGAAAACCAAGAGGTTACTGGAGGAAAAAGGAGACTCTTGAGACTCTATTTGGAATTCTCGATGTAAATGACTCTTGGCAAATCACGGGAAACTCATCTTCAGTCAGAGAACAGACAAAGATTTTTATAGGGGATTTTGAGGGGCTCAGAATAAAAATCTCTGTAAGTACATATGAGAAGATTTTTTTCGCTTGTAAGTAAGCACTGTCCATGGTTCCATCTAACTGACAAATGTGTGTTAAACTCTAAGGTGCAGCAGAAAAATTGCTGGCTTTAAGAACTCAATAACAGGGAGAAATACCAGTTTGGACACTCTCTTCATTGTTTTTTTCCTCTTTCTCTGGAGTCCCAATTGATCAGTCCTTCAACAAGAGTATAATGAGGCCAGACCTTTCAGCAGTTCCCATGGCATCCAGAAGTCTTGGAATCAGGGGCACTTTGAGTCCTCCCAGACTGACTAGATTCTGTCTTCTTTTCAAGTTTTTACCAGCAACAAGTCATCAAAGTAGTTTGCCAGAAGTCACTCTTCAGTCTCCACACATGAAAGAACTGACAGTTGCAGCTTCAGGAAGCTTCAGGCATTGTGCCTGGCATTTCAGATACTGCTTGGACTATCTACATCCCGCAGCTGACTGAGCTGCAGTGCACATGCTCATCCAGTTAAAGCTCTTGCTAGTACACAGCCTGAGAAGCTAAAGTCATGGCCTTCCTGGCACCATGTGGAAGAGGCAGAAGGAATTCCTGGCTCCTGCCTGGCTTGATCTACTTCCAGCTCTTTCATGGAATTGGGAAATGAATTAGCAAGTGGATGATTTCTCTATTTTTGCATGTTCCTCTCACTTAAAAAGCTTCAGCTTGGCCAAGTGACTTGGTACAGCAAACTAATCCTCAGTCCATGGCCTTGGCATCTAATATAGGCACTGTTTAAACCCAAACTATTGCTTCAGAACCATCCCTCTACTTATAGCCAAGAAAGGCAATGGAGGATACCCAGAAACTTGGGCTCCTGTACCCATTGGGGAGACCTGGAAGAAACTTCTGTCTCCTAACTTTGAACTGGCCAGGCTCTTGCCACTGTGGCCATTTGTAAGCACAGGAGAATTATCTCTGCCTTTGTCTCTTCATCCCTTTCTGTCTATACAACTCTGTAATGTTGACATTCAACCAAAATAAACACATCCTTAAAAAACAATCAATCTTTGGGGCTGGCACTGTGGGTTTGTGGACTTACCCATTGCCTAGCAATGCCCACATTCCATATAGGTGCCAGTTAAAGTCCTGGCTGTTCCACTAGAATCCAGGCACTTTTAGACTGGATGTGGGCATTTCACATGGGATCTTAAACACTGCACAAAACATCCACCATCAAGCTTACAGTTGGAATGTCGCCAGGGAATTAACTCAAAGAATCAAAATTACTCTTCTAAGGAAATAAGAAGAATGGCAAGTTTTGGGCCTGGCCACAATGGCTCAATAGATTATTTGTAGGATCCTAAAACCATTATATATTTAATGAAGTAAGGTAAATGAAGCATAGTTAAAACTGATCTAACTTGTTAGAAAGGCTCTAAAAGTTCACTGGCTTCTACCATGCAGATATTTCTGGGCTCCTGGCTGACCCTAGTTAGTGGTCTTGGGGAGCTGAAGAAGCTGTGCTTGCTGGGAATGCACTGCAGAGCCTCTTCCCAGAGTGCACGCTGGCCGACTGGGCCTGTGAAGAGTTTAGGTTCCGGTGTGGTCCACGCATTGCGGGTTTTGTCTTTGGAGGTAACAGAAAAAAGGAAGAATTGTGTTGTCTGAGCTGTCACTCTCATTCTGTCATCCTAGGACAGGAGAGCAACCTGGTCCCTCCTGAGTCCCTTAGAAGCTAATGGGGTGTCCACAACCCATGGGAGCATTCTCTCCTCCATTGCCAGCTGCACAACCCACCAAGTTGGAGGGTATGCACAGCAGGGAGCATTAGTAGTAACATGTGTGGGCTCTTTCCTTAGCTGAGTGTAGACATAATAACTGGACATTGGCTGCAGAGAAGTTTGTGAATAAATGAAGGTGAAAAGAAGGAAAGGAAAACAGATGAGGCGCCTCAGGAGGATGGGCTTCAGGAAATGTCTTGAGTGTCATTGGCTTTGACAAGTTCCCTGACACCTCATGCATTTCTCAACTGAGCAGAGGTTTCTCTGCAGAAATCTTCGCAACTGGTGGTCTCTAATTAGGAAATAGCTGGGTAGTTCCTGTGCTGCCCACTTGAAAGTGTGATTGGGCTGGCCATCTGATTATGGATAAACACTGGCCTTCCTGAGAGAGCAAGTTTGGCAAGGTTCCCTTCTCACTGAGTGGTCTGGTCTCTCAGAACTTAAACACTATTAAATTGTGCTTACCATTACTCACAGTATGCACGAACATGTGGATCAGTGAGATGGTGGCCTGGAGGAATGGCCTCATAAGCCTTACCTCTGGATCTGACATGTATTTGAGTGGGCTTGAATAGCCTTGGGGAGTTTGATACCACTAAGGGTACAGCGCCTAGTTGGAGCAGTCTGAGCCTCTGCTTGCAGTGCTGGTAGCTGGTATCCCATACAAGGCACAGGTGCATGGTCCAGCTACTTCCCTTCTGATCCAGTTCCCTTCTGTCTCCTGCCTTTAGATAATCCCAGCTGCAGCCAGTGCAGTCATCTTGAGAGTAAATGAGCAGATGAGAGAAATTCTCTCTCTCTCTCTCTCTCTCTCTCTCTCTCTCTCTCTCTCTCTCTCTCTCTCTCTCTCTCTCTCTCTCTCTCTCTCTCTCTCTCTCTCTCTCTCTCTCTCTTTATCTTCCTTTCAAATACATGCATCTGGGGTTTTTTTCTTTATAAAAGATGAAAAGGAGACTAATGTGATCATGAAGGTGGAAACTGATGATGCATCTGTGCCTGGTATTGCTGAGTGGTCAGCAATCAGTGCTGCTGGAGAGCCCTGCAGCAGGTGTCCTGTCACAGCCCCAGAAGGGACCATGACCCTGATCTGTAATTTGGCTTCTGGCTGCCAGATGGACATGTGTCACTCTATGATTGTGGTACTGTGGCATGGCAGTCATTGTGGCATACTTATTCTGCCTTGTAGCCTCACCTAACCAGAGCACATGTGAGGATTCTAATCCACTTACCTGCTCCCTAACATGCAGAGATGCGAATCAGCTTACCTGCCTAATCTGCCTAGCAAAGGATTGGCACCAGCTGCATGCCTTGCCTGAGCTCCTGCACTTGAACATGGCCATGATAGGCAGGGAAGAGAGACAGCTGTGCAGTGCTACTGCATGGTATCTTGGAGAAATTGGCAGGCTAGGCAGAGTAAAGCCTTGTGGAAGCTGCCAGCCCCTGCTCTGTTCCCAGGTGCCAACAAGTAGGGAGCTGCACAGCTTTTCTTATTAGTTGGAATTGTCCAAGTGGAGGCATCCATGAGACCTTTGGGGACAGGAGACTTTTGCCTCCTTGTTCTTGCCCTGTTGGGTTCACAGGAGTTGGCTCTATTGTATACAAGCGTACTCAGTTGGCTGTCAAGATCCTGGCTGCCCTATACTCCTGTTTGGGCTCCACAAACTCCTGCCTGTCCTTGTCTTTTCAGGATTTGGGTGCATTGCTCCTTTCAAAATCTAACTCAAGTCACTGTACTCAACTGTGAGAGATTTGTTATCCTTCTGCCTACATCTTGGGAAAGAAACGTTGGCACCCTCTCCCTAAAGTTAATAATGCCTTCTTTGGCCTGCTGACACTCACTCAGAAAACAGTAATGATCTGAGGGGGTCAGTGCATTGGCTAAACTGGCTAATCCTCTGCCTTCAAGTACTGACAAATCATATGGGCACTGTTTACGTGCCTGTTGCTGCACCATCCATGCATCACATTATGACTGGGACTGGGGACTGGCTGTGCTGTGCTGGGCTGGGCTGGGCTACAACACCCACCAGCATGAGCTAGGACTTGGGGAAGGTCAGGCAGAGGCAGTTTGCAGTATCTGTCGGCAAATGCTGGGGTGAGGTGGGCTGTGCCACACTGAGCCTCAACATTCATCAGCACATGTGAAAGCTGAGATTAGGGGAAAGCCCAGTTGAGGGGCTTCAATGGCTCCCTTGCTGGGCCACCGTTCCTGCTGGTGGCATGAGACCTGGGACTTGAGGCAGACCAGGTGGGGCAGGGTTATAAAATCCCATTGGCCTGCATGTGAGCTAGGTTAGTAAGTGAGTGAAACTGAGCTAAGTGACTATACTCACTGGTACAGAAATGAACCAGAGTAAGTGCTGGCTAGTCAGGTTCTGTCACAGCTTCAGCCACAAATGCTGGGACTGGAGGCATGTCCTATCAGGCTGGACTGCAGTGCCACCTGGAAAGTGCAAATTACGGGCCTGAGAGTGGGCCTAGCAAGGAAACTGTGAGCACTCCTCTGATATGCTGTGGCTCCCCCCAGTGAGCATGAGAACTAGGACTCATGGTGGGCTGGCTCAAGAGGTGGTGGTGCCTGATGCTGTGAGTATGGGCTAAGTAGCACAGTCATTCAGGCTGAGCTAGGCCAATCCAGTTCCATGCTAATGGCCTGAGAAAAGAGAAGATGTTCCAAGCATTTGAGTTCCTGCTTTCCATGTAGGAAACATTTGCTGGCTCCAGCCTGGTTCAGCCCTGCCCCCTGCAGCCATTTGGGGAGTGAATCAGTGGACAGAAGATCTTTCCCCCTCTACCTCTGACTTCCAAATAAAGAAATGTTATGTATAAGTGGCTATTGTTTTGCAGCATTCATTGAAGTCAGGGGTTCTGATGCTTGCAGCTTGATTATCTTTATTTAGAATTTCTTTGGCCATTCTGGGTCTTTGGGATTTTATATAAATTCTAGAATTTCCTAATTTTGTAAAGAATATCACTGGTACTTTGTTGGATTGAATCTGTAGATTTCTTTAGGTAGTATAGACATTTAATTATACTGTTTCTTTAATTGACAAGCAATTATAACTTTCAAGTTTTTGTGTTACTGCCTAATTCTTTCAGTGTTTGATCATTTTCACTATGTAGACTTTTCACTTCTTTGTTTAAATTTGGTGCTAATTATTTGTTTTCTGGTCATTTTGAATAGAATTTCTTTCTTAACTTCCCTTTCACTGCGTTCATCATCAGTGCATTTCAAGTCTCCTGGTCTTGTATGTTTATTTCGTAACCTGAATCCTTGCTGAATTGGCCCATTGCTTCAGAC
The DNA here is from genome assembly GCF_030435755.1 of Ochotona princeps. NCBI lineage: Eukaryota > Metazoa > Chordata > Mammalia > Lagomorpha > Ochotonidae > Ochotona > Ochotona princeps. The sequence goes on along the minus strand of NW_026700809.1, from coordinate 114,487 downwards.
AATGTTTTTTTTTATTAGTTATTTTGCATTATGTGACAGTTTCATAGGCTCTGGGAATCCCCCCATCCCTCCCCCTCCCCTCCCCCCTGGTGGATTCCTCCACATTGATGCAGTATTACAGTTCAAATTCAATCAAGATTCTTTCCTTGCAAGCATATACCAAGCATAGAGTCCAGCTACTTATTGTCCAGATGGGTTGAACAGTTTCTTGGGCAGACCTTTTCTGGTCTGAAGTTAGAGCTGGTAGAATATCATCCCAGTAAATTAAGAGTCCCAATATAACATCAACAGCAATTTGCAACGTTATGCAATTGACATGGTTTTGAGTAACCAGTATGTTAAAAAAAAAAAAACAAGTCCTAACCACAACCTATGATTAGCTCATTGACATTTCAATTTTAGTTCATATACAGGACCGGCTGCTATATACCTTAAAATGGCTATAAGGTACCATTCAGCTGTTTTGTGTCTATTTCATTATAGTATTTAGCCATTTGTTGTGTTAAAGTAAAATTTTGCTGATCTTGGAAGATTTTAGGATAATCTAGACTGGCTTGTAACTCTAACAAGACATTTGTTGACATTTAAGGTGCAGAACATTTTTGGGGGGGGTGCAGGAAAATCCTCAACACCATGGTGAGGAGTAACTAATCTTTGTGTCCCACCCAGCGAGGCATGAGCCAATCCATGCCAGCTCTTTTCTGTCAGATTTCAAGTTCTACTTTCTGTTGTTAATTTATTTTAGGGTTTTTTTTTTTTTTTTTAGTTTGTATGATTGTTTGCTGTGAGGGGTTTTCGAAGCGATCCCGATGGTCATTGTGAGGGGGGGGTCCAGAGTGGAGCCAGGCTCGGACCAGAGAAAGCTCTCCTCCCTGGTCCCGAAGGACATTTATTGTTCTTCTGAAGACAATGTTTTGCTGGAGGTTTGGGATGGTGCGTATATAGCATCATATCAACCACACACAGGGCTATCTCGACTTCCTCCTTTCTTGTTTTGATTCCCTCCATTGCTTTCTCCTCCCTGTCTGCTCTTGCTAATGCTGCCTGTGCCGGACTGAACAAAGTGCTGAGACTGGACAACCTTTCAGCTTTGCTCGGTTCAGCATTATACCAGCTGTTAGTTTGTCAGAAATAACCTTTTATAATTCTGTGAGATGTTGATTCTGTATCAATTTTGTAGCATTTTTATCCATGAAGGATTGTTGAATCTGTTTTCTTTTTATTTCTCTGTTTATTGGAATGGCAGGTTTTCAGAGGGAAGGAGAGACAGAGAGAAAGATCTTCACTCCCCAAGTACCCACAATGGCCAGAGCTGAGCTGATCTGAATCCAGGAACTTCTCCAGGACTCCCACACAGCTATAGGGCCCCTTGGCTTTGGACCATCCTCCACTGGTTTCTCAAGCCACAGACAGGGAGCTGGAAGGGAAGTGATGGAGCTGGGGATGAATCAGTACCCATATGAGATCCCAGGGGTGCAAGGCAAGGACTTTAGCCACTAGGCTACTGCATCAAGCCCAAGTGGTTGTTGAGTCTTATCCAGTGTTCTCTTTAATCTATTGGGATGACCAAACTCTGTTGATACAATTTATGAAATTTGTTGATTTGCAAATGCTACTCAGTCATCTTTGTCTTCTCTGCTTTTGATGTGGTTTTGGATTCAATTCAATTTTGTTTATAATCATTTCATCTATGCTCATCAAATATCTAGGCACATAGTTTTCTTTTTATGTTGCCTTTAATTTGGATGTCAGTGTGATGTTTGCCCCATAAAGAGTTTCACACAGTTCCTACCTGCTCAATATTTTTTTTTAAAGATTTATTTTATTTTTATTACAAAGTCAGATATACTGAGAGGAGGAGAGACAGAGAGGAAGTGGAGCTGCCGGGATTAGAACCAGCGGCCATATGGGATCAAGGCGAGGACCTTAGCCACTAGGCCACACTGCCGAGCCCCGTGCTCAATATTTTAGAAGAGTTTTAAAAATATTGGAGTAGTCTAATATTTTGCATTTTTTTAAAATGAAGTACTGTTTAAAATATATTTATTTGTATTTGAAAGGCAGAGTTTGAGAGAGAAAGAGAGATGGAGACACAGAGATGTCTTCCACTTGTTGGCTCACTCTCCGAATCACTATAAGGTTTGGAGCTCAACTAACCCAAAGTCAGGAGCTTCTTCCAGCTCTCCCATGTGGTTTCAGGGATGTAAGAACTTAAGACTTCCTTAGCTGCCTTCCCAGGATGTAAGCAGGGAGCTGGATTGGATATGGAGAAGCCAGAATTCGAACCGGCACCTGTATCAGTGTTCTATTCCTTGTATTATTGACTTCTAATTTTGTTTGTCTGTGGTCAGAGAAGATACATGATAGAATTTCATACTTTTAGATTTATTGAGACTTGAGGTATGGCTTAGTATATGGTTTCTCTTAGAAAATGTTCCACAGCCTGGTGCCATGTCATAGCAGAGTAAACCTCCACCTTGGGCATCCTGCCGTATGGGCATCGGTTCTATAGCAGGCAGCTCCACCTGAAATCCAGCATCCTCCCAATGGTCTGGAAAGGCAACAGAGGACAGTCTAAATCCTTGGACCCCTGTAGCCATGTGGGAAACCCAGAAGTTCATGGCCCCAGCTTCTCACTGGACTGGCTCCACTTTGAGGAGTGAACCAGTGGTTGAAAGATTTCTCTCTTTCAAATCCTGCCTTTCAAATAAAAATGAAAAACAAATTTTTCTTTAAAAAGTTTCATATGCTTATGAGAAGAATGTATACACTGTGGCTGCTGGTGCAGTGCTCTGTAGAAGCCTGTGAGGTCCATTTGCTCAGGGTTTCAACCCTAGTGTATCTCTAGGGTTTGACTGACTTGCCTTTGAACTAGAGGAGCTGTTGGAATGGCCAAGTACTATTGTATGGGTTGTGTTTTCATAGTTCATTTTACTTATTTTTGTTTTTCGGAGATTTATCTATTTATATAGGGAAAACAGATTTACAGAAAGGAAAGACAGAAAAAAAGATCTTTCATTTGCTGGTCCCATAGTGGCCACATGGCTGGAGCTGTGCTTATCTGAAGTAAGGAACCAGGAGCTTCTTCTGGGTCTCCCACAAAGGTGCAGCGTCCCAAGAATTTTGTCCATCCTCAACTGCTTTCCCAGGACACAAGTATGCAGCTGGATGGGAAGTGGAACAGCTGGGGAATGAACTGGCACCCATATGGGACTCTGGCAGTTGTAGGTGAGGGTTTTAGCCAACACACCAGGTCCTTTTTATTTCTGAAAGTATTTGTTGTATATGACTGGGTAGCCTTACGTTGGATGCATACATGTTTATGAGTATTATATCTTTTTGCTGTTCAAAATCTCTTAGCAAAAATGCAATGTTATTTTTGGTGATTTTAATGGCTTTTTATTTAAAACCTGTTTTATCAGATAACAGAATAGTCACACATTTTAACACTTGGCTTCTGTAGGCCAGATATGTCTTTTTTCTAGCCCTTGCCTTTAGTCTACATGCATTTTCTTTTGTTAGGTTTAGGGTAGGGCTTTGGTTTTATCTATTCAGCCAAACTAAGTTTTTGAATTTAATTCATTTATATCAGTATTATTGATTGAGAACTACCCCAGCCATGTTGTCAATCAGATGTTGGTTTTACCTGTTATGAATGAGCTCAGTTGTTTTTGTGAGGTTTACTCTCAATGCAGGATTCATTATAGAATTTCTTGCAAGGCTGGTCATGAGCTTGTCTTATATAGAAAACATCTTATTTTTTCCTCATTATTATTCTTAAAAATAAATATTTATTTTATTTTTACTTGAAAGGCAAAGTTACAGAGAGGAGAGACAAAGAAAGAAATCTTTCATCTGAGAATCACTCCACAAAGGCCTTAAAAAGTAGAGTCACGCAGTCCAAAGCCAAGTGCCAAGAACGGGAGTGGGCCGTGTTGGCCTAGGCTCCAGTGGCACGTTGAAGAACTGGGACTGGGAGCAGACCTGGTGGAGGATTTTTGGTGGCACCCTTGCTAGGCCGCAGCACCTGCCAGCACTCGTTCAGCTGGGACTGGAGGTGAAACCAGGCAAGGTTCGGCTGCAGGACCCACTAGAACACATGAGCATCAGGGCTTCAGGCAGGCTGGCCAGGGTTAGGCTACAACACTTGGCAGATAATGTGAGAACTACCTCTGGGGGCAAGATCAGACAGGACTCCTCAAGGGATTTCCCTGAGTAGGCTGTAGTATTTGCTACTAAGAGCTGGGCTTGGGGGCAGACCAGGCAGGCCAGGTTGTAGCACCCACTGGTGAACATGTATGCCTGTCAAGGGATGGCCTTGTTAGAGGTCCTCAGGAGGCTTCCCAACTATTACACAGCACCAGCTGGAACAAGTAAGAGCTTGGACAAGGGGCAGGTTGCACAAAGCCATAATGTTTGCTGGTACACACAGAAACCAAGAAATGGGACTTATCAGTGTGGGCTGGACTGCAGCCCTGACTGGCATGTGTGGGGGCCAGATCTGGACATGGGCCTGGTTGGGAGTTCTGAGAGTCACCCTAACCAAGGTGCAGCACCCACCAGCAAGCATGAGCTGGGACTGGGTATGGCCAGGACAGGTTAGGCTGCAACTCCCTTTTGGCAAGCATGAGTGCTGGATCAGGAATCAGGTGTGGAAGGGGGCCTCCCAGACGTGCTCAGCTAGGCTGCAGCACCTGCTGGTATAATAGAGTGCTGGGTCTGGGCGTGGGCCTAGCTGGGCTTCTTGTGGGTCATCCCAACCAGGTCATAGTATCTGCTGGCACACACAAGGGCTGCATCTGGAGATCAATCCCTTTGGGGCTCTTATGAGTTGGGCTGACGGGCCCACTGCATTCATTCCCAACCTCAGATGCTGTCACATGGACACCTGTTCTGGTCATGGAGCCACTCCCATGGCTGACTGTGTAAACAGAGACAGCACACTAGGATGCCCCTGAAAGACAGGACAGCCAGAAGAACTTGAATGCCTCACTCAAAAATAATGGAGGAGAAGGTTGAATTCTGCTATAAGCCAAATTCTCCACCCAGCAGTAAGACTATGGACATAACAAAACATAGACAGCTGGCAAGGATGGGAAGTGGCAGCTAGTGCCATGAAGTCAATGCAATCTCAGAACAGTTCAGACTACTGAGGGAACACCCTTGGACCATCCATGTACCCACCAAAGTCCCTGGGACAGTCAGGGGACCATCTCTGTGCCCTGGTGCTGATGTGACCCAGCACCGAGGAGCAGTGCAGCACCTCCCCTGTGCTCACAGGAGGGAGGGCAGAGTTGTCTTCTCACTCACCTTTCTCCCATCTCTTCCCATCCTGCATGGGTCTGTAATCCTAGGTAAGAAACATTTGAAAGTAAATCTAAGCTTGTAAAAGAAAAATGTGGTATTCTCACTGCTTTTAGGATTCTGTGTCATCAGCTTTTGATAGTTTGACCACAATATGCCTTGGAAAGACCTTTTTTTGTTGAGTCTGCTTGTTCCTCTTTAAGCATCCTGCTTCTGGATGTCCGTGTCTCTTGAAATCTGAGAAGTGTGTAACTGTCCTTTCATTTAGCAGATTCACATCTTTTTTCCTGCTCTTCTTATTCAGGAATATCTATTTAGTCATTGGTACATAATTTATACCGAACGTCATAAAGCTTTATTGATTATTTTTAATTAACTTCTGTATATTTTTGCCAAGGTTATTTGAACATTTTGCCCAGATCAGAAATTCTCTGCCTCACTTGGTCTGTTCTGGTGTTAAAGCTCTGAGTCATCTTTATTTCACTGATTAAAAATTTCATCAACAACATTTCTATTTGATTCTTCTTAATGCCTTTTCTTTGCTTGTAAGTGTTATCATTCATCTCACTCATTGGTTTGCTCATGTTTTATGTTTGTCTGTGTGCAATGTCTTGGACTGCATTGAGTTTCCTTACAACCACCATCTTGAATTCTATTTCTGGCCTGCTGTAGTTTCCCACAGACCAGGGTCTAAATCTCAGGAATGACTGTTGCTTTGGAAACTTCCTGCTGGCTTGCTTCTTCACGTCCTTCGGGGTTCTACAGTGGCATGTGGACATCTAGTGTAAGAATCCCTTCTTGTTCATGGAGCAGTTGCTCCTGGAAGAGAGTTTCTGGCTTAGCTGAAGTGCGGCGCAGCTCCTGGTTGTTGCTTTGGATTTGGTTGTCTGTGAGCCCAGAAGTGCATGTCTGAGTGACTGGTTTCTTTTAACCAATGTCATTGAGTCTACACGTGACAAACTGGTCTAGTGTGCTGAAGTTCATGGTGTAAGTTTCACTTTGAAAGGTTGATGCTTTGGTTTCTCAGGCTAAGTGTCTGCCTGTAACGCAGACTTCCCATATGAGCATGGGTTCTCAGGTGAGCAGTTCCACCTGCTCCATTTCAGATCGAGTTCCCTGCTAATGGCTTAAAAGCAGCAAAGAATGGCCCGAGGCCTTGGGGGTCCTGCTCACATGTGAGAGAGCCAAAGGAAGATCCTGGCTTTCAGCAGCAGCCCAGCCTAGGTCTGGCCATTGTAGTCATTTGTGGAGTAAACCAGTACTGAGCTCTCTATGCATGTATCTGTCAACTTATCTGTTTCTCCGTTTCTCCCTGTAACTCTGACATTCCAATGAAAAAAGTCAATCACTATAAAAGAAGGTAGACTTTGAGATAATATGGCTCCCTAGGATGTCTCTCAAATCCAGAGTTTGACATGAGTCAGTGCAGATCACAATGGCCAGGGCTCTGATCTGAGGGGATGTCCTTCAGTCCCACTGGCAAACCTGTGTGATGCTGCAACTTGTCTTGGGAATTGCTGGGACTCCAGACTGTGTGATGTGTTTGCGCCCTTTCTCAAGTCTTGCTATGTGAGCAGCTGGGGCTGCAGGTTAGGTCTGGGGCCGGGGAATGGGAACACATCCTGCTCCAGTCCTGCAGGCTGGCTGGGTGGGGCACAAGAGCTTTGGCTCTGGCAGGAGATAAAACTGCCTGTTTGCAGTCCTGCTGCTGCAGAGTGCAGTGGGCTATTGCCCAGATTCCCAGGGTGGGAGTGCGTTTTCCTGCAACTCCCCCCAGAAAAGCTAAAGGTCATCCTCTGACTCCCATGGAATGCATGAGCATAGCTCTGTGCTTATTGTAAAGCTCCATGAATCCCTGGATGCAAGCAGCCTGCCACTGCTCCACAGTGCACCCTGACCCTAACTCTCACAGTGTGCACAGGATGAGGTCAGTAACTTTTTGCAGAGAGCTCAGCACTGTGTGCAGAGGGATCAGAGGAGTGAATGCGGCTTCCCTGCTCTGAGTCCCAGCTTGCTCAGAGCCCAGGGAGCTCCCAGGCTGAGACCACAGGCAGTGGGGTGACTGGCTAAGCTGTGGGTGGTGGAGCGTGTGCAAGCTGCTTCCCAGCTCGCCTTGTGGGATGGTGGTGGCCAGCTGCAGCTGTGAGCTGTGTGGCCAGCCTGCTGTGCTTCTGACTTCTTTCCTCACTGGCCCATGCAATCTTCATTGCTTTCCTTCCAGCTCGCTAAGAACTCCTGTTTTTTAGACCTCTAGAAATGCACTGCTTCCCTTCTTTATTTGTCTGTTGATAAAGTATTTTTATTTGAGAGGAAGATTTACAGAGAAATGAAAGACAGCAGGTGAGAGAGATTTGCAACGTGCTAGGTCACTCTCCAAAAATGCTGCCGCAGCCAGAGTTGAGCTGCTCCAGAGCCAGGAGCCAGGATCTTGGAGCTTCTTAGGAGGTTCCTACAGGGGTACAGCGCCCCAGTGACTTGAGCCATCCTCTGCTGCTTTCCCACGCCATAAGCAGGGAGCTGGATCAAAAGCGGAACAACGCGGTCTAGAAGTAGTGTCCATACGGATTGCTGGCACTCCAAGTGGAGAATTAGCTGGCTGATCCACACTATCAGCCCCTCTTTGTTTATTTTTCTGTCCTATCACACATGCAGTCAGTATGACTTCCCCTATTCAGCCACCTTGGGTCTTAGCCATGTGGGTTCTTAGGGCTATCCTCAGTGAAAATCTAAAACTCACATGCATTCCAAGTTGATTTTAGGATGCTTAAGACTGTCGTATTGCCCAGTGTTCACCCTGAAATCATGTCAAGTTGCTGTCAGTTATGAAATAGCTACTCTGTGTCAGGCCCTTGTCTAAGTCTTAAGCTGAGCACTAACTTGAAGGGAAATGTTAATAATCATTCCCTGGAAGCCTCAGTGAGCCTGCAATTGATCACAGGTGCGTTCAACTCTACTAAGTTCTAGCCTGCCAAAATGCCGCGGGGTTTCTGACTTCACTTTTTTAAAGGGTTTTCAGTGCAGCATCAGGGCATGAACCATTTTTTAGTGCTAATTTGTAGCGCTTGCTCCAGAAGCAACGAAATTCCAGCTTTCTTCCTCGCCATGTGACAGTGACGCTGAGTGCACTCACAGTAAGCAGAACTTGCAGCACACTGACCCTTCCAACAGTGAATGACAAACGCAGAGGCTTCCGTTGTGCAGGGAGCCAGTTAGGAAGGGCTCCAGTCAGGCATTCCTCAGACAAACGCTCCCCCTGGTGGCCAGCAAAGGAGATGGTTTCAGAGACCTGCGTGTGAATTTCACAAGCTGAGTTTTACAGCCAGTTTATCTTATAACTGGCATGGTCAAGGATGGTCCTTATGTCATGAGACTGTCACAACTTTCTAATGTCAGCAGAACCTCTCAGCTTTAGCTCATGGATTCTGAATGAGATGATCCAGGGAACGTACTTTCCATGGCTGGCCCTGGTAGGATCCAGGCTGACACTACCTTTTCCCCAAGTCCTCCCAGGCAGTAAGACATTCTGCACTAGCTTCTGATTCACCCACAAGAGGAGGTACCTCCCAGAATTCATGAGGGGCGGGAAGCAGAGAGCATCTGGATAAAAACTGGAGTGGGAATCCCACTGCTGCTGCCTTCTACCAGCTACTGGGCTGGGGGGAAGTTGGTTACTGAGCTCTCTGGTTGTCCAGGTGTCTGTAAGGCTGCAGCTGCTGCAGCTGATGCTCCACGCCCGATGATCAAGGACACTTGGAGTTCTGTGGAAGCACAGAGAGCAGTTGCTGAGGGACGCCCATTGCAAGTCTTCTGACTTAACCAGTTCTCCTGCCATTGCTCCTTTGAGGAGGTCACACAACCGGAATCAGTGCAAATGCCTTAGAATTTTTTCCCTTTTCTCTCACTACATCCAGCAGAGCAGGCTGAGGACTTGCACACATGCTTGGCCTCTAGGTGAGGCCTTAGGCTGGCCTGCTGGCTTGGCATGCTTGTAGACCAGAATGGGAACCCATGGGTGTGCTTGGGTGCTGGTGGGTGGGCAGGACTCCAGGCCAGCACACCACCCCACTGGAAGCCAGGGCCCAGGAACCCATGTGCTGGTGCACGCAGGGACTGCAGCTTGCTCAAGGAAGGAGCTATGGGGTGTATGGGGGAGTTGCTGAGGAAGTATGTTACAGATGGGGGATGGCTTCTGGGAGACTTCCATCAACCAGGCCACTTGTACTTGCAGGCAAGTGAGGGAACGGACTCTGAATGATTTGGAGGTGGGAAACTAGAGGACCATTCTGGATAAAATCAGTGCACTCACTCATGTAAAACGCCTGAGCTGGATGAGTTAGCATGAACTGTTACCCTCCAATGCACATGAAAGTGGGCCTGCCTGGCAGGGCTAGACCACAGTACCCACCAGTAAGTGTCAGAGCAGGGGATGGGTCATGTTAGGCTGAGCTATTACACTAACTGGAACCTGAGAGAACTGCTTTTGGGGCAGATTCTCTGGGGAATATGTGGGCTCTCCCCTGAAGGACAGCAATACCCACTGGTTTGCTCAAGTTCCGTGGGTGGTAATGAGCCAAACTAGCCAGTATCATGGAACTCACTAACACTCAAGGGAACTGGAGTTAGGAATAGGTCAGGTGGTCTAGGCTGCAGCACCTGCTGGCTGGTGCAATAGTCAAGATGGGATGCAACACATGCAAGTTCATATTAGGGCTCAGACTGGGTGCTGGCCAGGCTGGGCTAGGCTGCAGGACCTTCCAGCGTGCACTGAGACTGGGGGCAGAACAGGTAGAGCCAGGCTGCAGGAACCACTGGTGAATGCTGAGGTGAGGCAGATCATATCAGATGGGGCCACAGCACCCACTGGCACATGAAAGAACCCAGACCATTGCTCCCACTGGGAAGTGTGACAGCTGAGACTGGGATGGTCCAGGCTGCGCATGTGAGTGGACCTTGGGAGTGGGCCAGGCTAAGCTAGACAACTGCATCTTCTGGCACATGCAAGAGCCAGGATAAGAGCCAACTGGCTAGGTTTTGCCACAGCATCCACTGGCAAGTGCTGGGACAGGGTTAAGTCATGTCAGACTGGACCACAATAACCCTGGAAATTGCAAGAGCCAGGCTTGAGGGTGGGCCTAGTAGGGAAACTGAACACTCCTCTATTGGGCCTCAGCTCCTGTTGGTAGACATCAGAGCCAGGGCTGTGGGCGGGCCAGGCTGGACAAGGCATCAACAGGAAATTGGCATGCGTGTGGACTGGATTGTGGGGTGGGGAGGTCTTAGCTAAGCTGCAACACCCATAGGTGTATATGAAAGCCTGATTGGGATGTGGTGTGCCCCAGACTAGTCCACTGTTTATGCTGGTTCTCTCAGGAACCAGGGCAGGGGCGGGCCTGGTGGGGATTTTGGGGAGTCACCCAAAGAAGACTAAAGTTGTGCTGGCTTGGATAAAGGCCACGTCTGTTGCATGCTGGGTTGGGCTGGACCACAACACCCATTAGTTTACATGGGACATGGGACTGGGAATGGAACTAACCTGGCAACTACAATCACTGGTGTGTGCAGTCTGATGCATGAGGCTGCTGAACCAGACCTTTTACTTGTTGGCACATTTGCAACAATCAAATCTGGGGTCATTCCGGGTGAAATTTCTTGGGGGAAATCTCAAAGTAGATCACATGGCTCAAAACTCTGGCCACATGGGGAATCATAGGATTTGTGGCCTGATCCTGGAAAACATGTGTCCCAACCTTCGAGTGCTGATGCCTTTGCAGGGGACAGCATGCCCAGGTGCATAGAGGGGACAAAATAGCCAACTCATTCTAGCTGAAGAGGACGGCAAGTGCCATTGAAGAAGATGGAGAACAGAGCAGGCTGGACAACTCTTTTGGCTGAGCTGCGGCAGCAAGTGTCTGGGTGGGTCAATGGCTATTGGAAGGATTTTCTCAACCTTGGAGCAACAAAACCAACAGCATTTCAGAACTCTCAAAGCTACTCAAGCAATACCCTCAGAGCATTCTTCTTCATATCAGGGTTTCTAAGATGACAGTAAGTAAAAATGCCCCATCCCTGTGTACTGATGAAGTTTCACACACACACACACACACACACACACACACGCACACACACACACACACCCCTCCCCTCCTAGATACAGGAGAAAATAATGAAAGAAAAGAAAAATTGCAAGCATTTGTACCCACCATCTTCCCCCAAGCCTCGACCCTCTACACCCTAATCAGTGACCCTCATGAGTGTGCATCCTTGTCAACTATGTAAACATCAAAAAGAAAATTTATATATAAAAAGAACTTCCTTCCTTCTGTATAAGCATTTAAGCATACAAGGCCTAATATACATGGATAAGGAACTAGTAAAGTATTAGGAAAACACCAAGAACCAGGGTTGTGCGAGAGTGGATTAAGCCCGTGTAGGTGTCTGCATCCCATGTGGGCACAACTTTGAATCCTGGCTGGTCCATCTTGGCCCAGCTCCCTGCTGATCTGCCAGGAGAAACAACAGAAGATGGGCCAAGTGCTTGAAGTCTCTGAGCTCACTTGGAATATACAGATGAAACTCCTGCCTCCTGCATTGCTCTGGCCTACCTAAGGCCAGTGTGGCCATTTGGGAGTAAACTAGTGTTAGCTATGCCAAACACCCAAGAAAGAAAAAGCCAGCCGAGTACAAACAGGCATTTATAAAGCAAAGAGAAGTCCTTCCTGGGCCTTTCCCCACGCTGCGGAAGAATGAGCAGGAGAGGAAGGAACAGCTAGTGGGAAAAACAAGCTGGGTAGCAGACAAAGGTTTTATGCCCCTCTGCCATGGGTGCTGGCATCAGTCCTGCTTGGGACCTGATAGGGCAAGAAATGTTCACCTTTGTCCATCATTGGCCCATACATGGCCTTGGCTGCCTTCAGGGTGTGCCAGATCTCTGGCTGAGGTCACTGTGGTGTCCACCCACTTCCTTTAACTGTGGTAACCATCAACCAGTGGATGAAAGATCTATGTTTCTCTTTGTCTCTTTCTCTCTGTAGCCCTGGCTCAGAAATAAATAAACAAATGCATAAATAAACCTCAAAGAAGGGGAAAAGTAAGGGGCCACTGTTATAGTCATGTAGAAGGTTAAGCTGTCACCTGCAGTGCTAACATCCCATATTGGCACCAGTTTGGACCCTGACTGCTCCACTTTCAATACAGCACCCTTATAATGTGCTTTGGAAAGCAGCAGAGGCCAGCCCAAGTGCTTGGGGCCCTGCAGCCGTGTGGGAGACAGTGAGGAAGCTCGAGGTTCCTGGCTTTGGTCTAGCTCAGTCCTGATCATTGTGGCCATTAAGGGAGTCAACCAGGAGATGGAAGGCTTCTCTCTACAATCCTGCCTTTCAAATACACATGCCTTTGAAAAACATTAGTAAATTTAAAAGGCAATTAAAAGACACACCTGCATTTCATATTAAGCTCTTTAAAAGCAACTGCTGTGAAAGCCACCCTTCTGACTTAAGGCTGTGAAGGACTTGCTGCACGGTGCTGGGCAAGTGCAAGTGGATGTTTACCTGGGCACTCAGGAGTTTCCCCAACAGATTCGTTGGGGTCAATGGGACTGGGAATGGAACTGTTAGGTCACAACAAAAGGGAGCAAAAGGAAATGGAGCTCTTGTTTTTCCCACCCCTGCACAGGCATCCTCTAACAAAAGTGGCAGCAGTGTCTTCAGCCAGACTCCTGCATTTGTCCCACTCAATGAGTCACGCTTGTGCTGTGTGTTCTATGGGTTTGGAAAAGCACATATAGGGAGCCTGGTGTTATCTCACAGAGAAGTTTCAGTGCCCTCTGAATCTCTCTGAATGCTGACTCATCTTTGGCTAACACTGAGCTTTTTGCTATTTCCATAGTTTCACTTTCCCCAGGATGGTATGGTGTTGGAGTATATAACATATATGCTTTTCAGATTGGCTTTTTTCACTTAATAATACACTCTTAGGTTCTTTCTGTGTCCCATGGCTTTAGAGCTTGTTTCTTCTCAGTGTACAAGGCAATGCAGGCAGCTGCCTACAGCTCAGGGGAAAAATAGTTTTAAAACTATGAATTAGTAAATGTAAAAATTTCTACAGTCCTAGAACTCACAATTCCAAATATGACTTTTAGGAAAGAATCTCTAAGTGGATTAAATACAATTCTGAAAATGTGAACAAGATGCAGAAAACACAGGCAGTTTGGATTGAGAAAGTAGCGTGCCCTGATGTCAAAGATTTAAAACTAAGGTAAAGGCTGGTGGCTGGTGTGTCGGGGTAATCCTCTGCCTGTGCCACTGGCCTCCCGTGGGAGTGCCGACTCGTGCTCCAACTGCTCTACCTTCAACCCAGCGCCCTGCTTCTGGCCTGGGGAGGCAGCAGAGCATGGCCAAGTGCTTGTGCCCCTACACACAGACTGCCCCACCTCTGGCTGGAGTGGGCATTTGAGATACAAACCGGTGGGTGAGAGGTCTCTGTCTCTTCTACTCCTTCAAGTAAAATAAATACATCTTTAAAAATCCCTAAAATAATACGTCACATTACAGTATTAAGTCCATAATATTTTTCCATAATCTTAGGTGGATCCTATTTTGGGAAATCACATATCACCATTGTTAATTTGAGGGAAAAGAAAAAGGTAATACCTCAATAGCCACAATTTGAAAAGGATGTTAGCTGTGTGTACCACTCGGAGCCTAGGTGGCGGCTCTGCTGCTGCACGGCGGAGCACCAGGGCTGAGCAGGGAGGCCACCAGGGGGCGCATGATATTGAAAATTAAGGCAGAAAGAACCTGCACTTTCTGTTTAAAGATTTTTCTTTTTTTTATCTTATTGGAAAGGCAGATTTACAGTAAGAAGGAGTGACAAAGAAAAAGATCTTCATCTGCGAGTTCACTCCCCAAGTGAGCACAATGATCAGAGCTGAGCTGCTCCTTAGCCAGGAGCTCCTAAATTACTTGCTAAAACACAACAACAACGACAAAAACAACTGGAGGCTAGAGTAATCTTGATATTGAAGCTTGATGAAAATAAAGTGAAAAAGGAAACCACATGATTGTTTGAGAATATAATTTAAGCCCTAAAATGAATTAAGCCAAATATTTAAGGTAAGAACACATTATGAAAAAAAGTCATAGCATAAATGGAAATACAATAAAATAATAATAACAGTTCTTAGTGTCCAGGCTGGCCTGGGAAGTTAAGCGAAGCATGTTGCAGATGTGGCATCTGGCCCTGCAGCTGCCATGGAGGAGGTAATTAGCTGGGCCCGACCAAACTTCCCAATTAACCATGGAGGACTCTACCAAGATGGAGAGAGCTGGAGAAGATGCCAGAGTCGTGCATGTGGATGTGTAAGCATAGACACACTGAAGGTCAAGGTGTGACCTTGAAAATGAGGAGGGAGGGGTTCCTAATGCTGCAATCTTGGAAATTTCTTTATTAAAAGAACCTCACCATCCAAATATAGTCCGTATTCAAGCTGTACTTATGTAGGATTGCAGCTTATAGCTCATCATTGAATCCCTTTTTTTTATATCAAGAAATGTTGGATTCAACCCCTCCTGGTCAGTTTATGGATTCCTTATTATTTAAGAGTTATTGTATCAAAAGGGAACTGTGTTTTGTCACTTTAGAAGAGTTATTCACAAAGACAAATATTTATTGATTAATCACAAAGCAGCTATTAAACTAGCTAGTGTGGACCTCATCAGAACTTTTGTTACACCTGTGGCAGTGTGCACACAAGAGGATGCAGCGCCCTGCGGGGAAGGGGAGCTGCAGCCGGCTCATTACTCAAGCCCAGTTGGTGTTTGGGATAGGCACCATATTTGCAGAATCAACAACTAAGAAACCACATTTTCATGGAGATTTAGGACCTTATCCATTCTCCAGGACTCCCAGCAATGACGCCAGCCCAGCAGTGAAGTTGTTACAGGACTGTAAGAATACCTGTTCTAGGGCCCGGCAGCATGGCCTAATGGCTAAAGTCCTCGCCTTGAACATCCCGGGATCCCATATCAGCGCCGGTTCTAATCCCGGCAGCTCCACTTCCCATCCAGCTCCCTGCCTGTGGCCTGGGAAAGCAGTCGAGGACAGCCCAAAGCTTTGGGACCCTGCACCCACATGGGAGGCCCGGAAGAGGTTGCTGGTTCCCAGCATCGGATCGGCACGCACCAGCCCGTTGCGGCTCACTTGGGGAGTGAATCATCGGACGGAAGATCTTCCTCTCTGTCTCTCCTCCTCTCTGTATATCTGACTTTGTAATAAAAATAATAAATCTTTAAAAAAAAAAGAATACCTGTTCTAACATGGGAACCAGGAAGCTTATCATTCCATGCTAGAAAGTTGGATGGGATTCACAAGGATCCACTCCTGAAAACATTCATCCATGATCCTGCTGAACATATTTCTGGTAATGGGCAGATGGATTTGTTAGCTAACTGAACATTAGACTTCAGAGAACTGGCTACAGAGTGAGTTGAAGCTGGCCAACTAGCAGAGCAGTGGTTGTGTCAGGTTAATGGGCTAACTGGTTGGCAATGAACTAGCTGGCTGCAGGGTGGGTGAAGGGTGAGCTATACCTTAGAGAACCAAAAAACCAGCAGGAACCAAGCAGCTTTGTCTGCAGGCAAAGGAAGGGTTGTCAACGGAGCCTAGGAAGGAGTGTGCTGTCTGCATTTCCTAAGGAAGGAAGATGAGCAAATAGATCCAAAGGGTGATGGCAGGAAAACTGCAGTAACCCCACGACCAGCCTTTTATTCTTACTGCCTTTGAGAGTGAGTCACCAAAAGACCTGGGAAAATGGAGCCCCTCCTTCATGCTAGCAGAGGGAGAGCACTTCAGCATTACACAGAGTGACCGCAAACCCTCCACACTTCTGCTGCCTGTAGCCCACTCCTCAGTGTCTCCTCCTGCTTATCCCCCTTGACTTTCCCCAGAATTCTCCAGGTTCTTCAGTTGCCCCCTACTCTTACTGTCTTTTGAGCTGCCATCACTTCTGGGTTTCATTTCCTGTAGCCATCCTCAACTTCCTGGAATTACTCAACCCCAGGTGGCATTTGGAATGGCCACCATCCTCAACTTCCTGCACTTCTGTGGTCTCGCTGTGTTTGCTTTTTACAGACACATTCTGTTGCCTTAAGGAGTAAAGTCCTAGCAAGGGGTTGGTGCATCTTGCACCAGAGGGCTTGGGTTCAAGTCCCAGCTCTGGCTCTGATTCTAGCTACTTGCTGATGCACACCCTGGAAGCAGCAGCAACAGCTCAGGTGCTTGCATCCTGTCATCTGCCCCAAACTGCCTTCTGGGTTCCTGGCTTCACATGGCCCAGTTTCAGCTGCTGCAAACATTTGGGAATTCAAATAGCAGAGCAGAAATATTCTCTGTCTTTCTGCCTTTCAAATGAATAAAAATAAATTCAAAAAAGAAAAAATGTCTCCAAAACCTTTGAAATTCAACAGGAAAAAGCAGAAAGCCTTTCTGCATTTCTAGGTACATAGAGACCAGATGAAGGAATACTCCAGACAGGATGCAGAAGTTCCAGTGGCACAAGGGCTTGTAAAGGTGAGTTTCATATTTAAGAGCTGGCTGGATATTACAAAGAAACTAAAAATGACTGCTGGCTGGAATGAGAAATCAACTGAGGAACTATTCAGGGAAGTACAAAAATTTTTCATGAGAAGGGGAAAGGAGAAATAAAAACAAAGAATGGTTTGTATCAAGGAAGTGGTAGCTGAAGAGAGACTGGATCAGGGTCTCCCTTGCAAAAATGGTGGATTCCAAGTTTTAGCACACTGCTCGGAATAAAATACAGAGGAAATTCCTAGACCTGTAAGTGGATGTTACAGGTGTGGAAACATTCTAAGGGAGAAAGGGGAAGATAACCCTCCTCGTGGCTTTTGATGAAGACTGGGGGGAGGGGGCGCTGGGGTTCTGTCTGAGTGAGATTTACCAGGAAGGAAGAGGAAGAGGAAACACTTTGGTTGCCTCTGTGACTGTTTATTCTTCCTTGACAGATCAGCCAATCATCGACAATGGCAGGGGAAGGGAGAGTTCTCCAGGTGTGAATCTCTTCTCAAACGCTGTCAGACTGGGCTCTGCACACACTGTGGCCATTGTCTCGGGGTCCAGTCTTCCCATCCTTACACCTTATGCCACCTGTTTGTGGCCGGAGAGTAGAATCTGGCTCTTGGGGGCTCTCACCCAGATACAAGGGAGACAAAAACAACCTGGTGCTTTTGCTTCCCAACTCCTGAGCCTATCTCTGGGGAACAGCCTGGGTGTGCAGAAGCCATGGCAGTCACTATCTCATTAGTTGAAGGGAGCAGAAACTTGACTTTTGCTGGGACCCTGCTAGTGAGCACCCCACATCAGCTCAGAAACTATTTTTTTCTTGTTTGAGAAAAATTTCCCCTTAACTTTATTTTTGTTAAGATTTATTTATCCTTATTGCAAAGTCAGATATACAGAGAGGAGGAGAGGCCTTTCATCTGATGATTCATTCCCTGAGTGACTGCAACAGCCAGTGTTGAGTCGATCCGAAGCCAGGAGCCAGGAAATTCCTCTAGGGCTTGCACACGGGTGCAGCGTCCCAAGGCTTTGAGCCATCCTCAACTGCCTTCCCAGGCCACAAGCAGGGAGCTGGATAGGAAGTGGGGCTGCTGGGGTTGTAACTGGCACCCATATGGGAACCCAGGGTGTTCAAGGCAAAGAATTTTGGCCACTAGGCCACTGCACCAGGCTCTCCCCTTAAGTTTCATTCAAAATCTGCTCCTTTAGATGTTTCAGTTATGTTCTGATTAGTGAAGTGAGACTAGTGGGCAGTATTGGCTTCCAGGCCTGCCCTGCCTCCTACTCCCTGACCTTATTTCTTGACTCAGAATACAGAAGGGCACTGTGCATTCCCCAGTGGTCTTGGCATCACGGCCAGCAGGTTCGGCCTGGAGGCAGGTGCCCGGGGATCCTGCATGCGCTCCAAGGAAGCCCAGCAATTGTGCCCAGCTCCCCCGGCTGCTCCTCAGTGACACCCTCAGTGATTTCACCAGTGTGCACTAATGTCATTAACCTGCTCCCCCAATCTGTCCTCCCTACACTCCCAGATCTTCATCCTGGAAAGGTTGCCAGGCTCTGTTCCCTCTAGGCCACGACCAGAAAGAAGAGAGGGCCTCCGTAGCGCACATGCTTAGCCCATGTTGAGTTTAGGACTACAGGTCAATCTGCACTGGGTCAAAGGACGCCTTCCCCACCTGCCTCTGCAAGGGTGTTGTCTTCCACCCCATCCCGTAGCCAGGCTATGCAAGCAGTTGTTCTGTAGGACAACAATAAGCTAGCATGGTTCCTTGCAGCCTTGTGAAAGGGTTTGGGAAATGTTGGCAAAGCAAAGCTGTGGTTGTGCCAAAACAGTTTTCCTGGTGTAAGCCCATGGCAGTGTGAGGCAGGCCCAGGTCTTGTCCCCGCATCTGATTATACTATAGGATTTTATGGGAACCCAACACTCACCATGCCTCCCATCCAGATCTCCTGACATATGCTGACTGCTGGATGTAGAGGACGTATCTTTAAATCAGCCACAGCTGAGAATGGAGGTTCCACTTAGGAAGCAAAGCAGCCTTCCTCGGCCTGTGCTCAAAGCAGCAGGTGCACAGCCGTGGCTGCTTGGCGTGGAGAGCGGGGCCAGCATCCCTGAGAAAGGCTGCTGCTGAATGACAGCAGGACCAGGACCATCCACCAAGGAGCTCCCTCTGCAAGCCTGATAAGTGAGGATGAGGGGAGTGAGCAGGAAGCTGACAAAAATGACCTGCTGGGTCACACAGTGCTGAGTGTCCTTGTTGGAGCTCTGAAGCGTGGAAAGCTGATGACACTGCAATCTCCCTGACCTAGAGTAATCCCAGGCAGGGAGAGCCTCCCCAGGGGGAAGTTCTCCTTCTGGGATCCAGAGAGCAATTCATTGAATAGCTGAAGCACCCAACGGGACCAGAACAACATGGCTTCAACAAGGCAAAAACAAGCACATAGAGGGCCATGTTAGAGACCTTTGTAGTCAGAAAATTAAGAGATGGTTAACAGACTCAGGAATTTTAAAGTATCAGGTCATATTGGTTTTTTTTTTGTTTTTTTTTTAATTATTTATTGTTTAACTTCAGTAATTACATTGTATTATGTGACACAATTACATAGATACTTGGGTTCTCCCCACCCCTCCCCAAACCCTCCCACCATGGTGGATTCCTCCACCTTGTTGCATAACCACAGCTCAAGTTCAGTTGAGATTTCCCCATTGCAAGCGTATACCAAACATAGAGTCCAGCATCTTATTGTCCCGTCAAGTTCAACGGCTTCTTAGGTATACCCTCTCTGGTCTGATGACAGAGCCAGCAGAGCATCATCCCAGTCAATTGAAAGCTCCAACATACCATCAGCAAAAATTTACATCATTATGGAATTAATTGACATAGTAATGAGTAACCAATATGTTAAAAGTAAATGTGGGTTCCCAGCCACCTTCTGTGACCACCTCACCTATACTTCAATTTTAGTTTATACACAACATATAACATTCAAAACATAACATGTTATACTTAACATCATATCATCTTAAATTAAGGCAAACATGTGGTATTTAACCTTTTGGGATTGGCTCATTTCCCTTAGCATTATGGTTTCCAGTTTGGCCCATTTGGCCACAAAGAACTGCATTTTGTTTTTTTTAATAGCTGAGTAGTATTCCATGGAGTAGATGAACCATAGCTTTCTTATCCAATCCTCTGTTGATGGGCATTTTGGTTGTTTCCATGTTTTTGCAATTACTGATTGTGCTGCTATGAACATAGGAGTGCATGTTGGTTTCTCATAGAACAAGTGTTCTGGATATATTCCTAGGAGTGCTATTGCTGGATCATACGGTATGTTGAATTTGAGTTGTTTGCATATTCTCCATACTGATTTCCATAGAGGCTGTACCAGCCTGCAGCCCCACCAGCAGTGGAGTAGGGTTCCCTTTTCCCCGCAACCTCGCCAACAAGTGTCGTTGGTGCTTTTATTCATGTGGGCCAGTCTTACTGGCGTTAGGTGGTACCTCATTGATGTTTTAATTTGGATTTCCCTTATTGCCAGGGAACTTGAGCATTTTTTCATATGTTTATTTGCCATTTGGGTTTGTTCCTTTGTGAAGTGTTTGCCCATTTCCCGTGCCCATTTCTTGAGTGGCTTGTTTGTTTTGACATTTTGGTTGTTTTGTAGCTCTTTGTATATTCTGGAGATCAGCCCTCTATCACCTAAGTCGTGCGCGAAGATCTTCTCCCGTTCTGTGGGTTGTCTTTTTACTTTGTTGATTGTTTCTCTAGCTGTACAGAAGCTTCTTAGTTTGATGAGGTCCCAATTGTTTATTTTGGTCTTGATTTCTACTGCATCTGGAGTCTTTTTTAGGAAGTGAGGGCCTACCCCTAAGTGTTCCAGTGTGTTTCCAACATTTTCTTCCAAAAGTTTGAAGGTTTCTGGATGTAGGTTTAGATCTGTTATCCATTTAGATCTGATCTTAGTGTATGGTGAGAGATGTGGATCTATTTTTTTGTTTCTGCAGGCTATCAACCAGTTGTCCCAACAGCATTTATTGAACAGACCTTCCCATTTGCCTGGGTTGTCGTTTGTCTTTTTGTCAAAGATTATTTGGCTGTATCTGTGTGGGTTTCCTTCTGGCATTTCTATTCTGCTCCATTGGTCTTCCTCTCTATCTTTGTGCCAGTACCACGCTGTTTTGATTTTAGCAATAAACAACTTGATTTTAGCAATAAACAACTTGATTTTAGCAATAAACAACTGTGTGGCTCCAGCTAGTTCCCTATGGGAAGGGAAGGAGAGTCAGCAGGCATCCGACCACAGCTGGTTAGGTGTTATTAGACACTATTGAACACTAGTCTAGTATTCCAGGTCAGTCCAGATGTCAGGGAAGCGCCAGCACATGATGGGGTGAGAGTTTTAACTACAAATCCATCCTATCTCAGGGAAAGAGACAGAATGCCTATACCATGATTGGTTGTGACAGCCAATCCATATGCATTGCCTATCAATTGTTTGACCCAGCTCTGTGGATTGTATCCTTTCAATCAAGCTCTAGAACTTTTCAAAGACCAAGAAAATGCTATCTACAGATTCCAAGTGTGCCTATGGGTGGTAAACACTTTTGGGAAAATCTGGGCAGAGTTGCGTCTTATAACTAGTTAGAGGAAAGGAATTCTTATTTGGGAAATTCATAAAACAAACCCTCTAAAATCTCTTACATGTAGCAGAAGTGGCTGGGCAGACCTCCCTGCTGTGGAAACCTGGGTCAGTTCCTGAGGATCTGTGTCTGGCATCTTATACTCCTATACTTCATCACTGTATGGCAAAAAGGACTCCTCTCCCAGATTCTGCTTGTTGAGTGTACAGCCCATCACTTCCAGCCCAGGGCCTCAGGGCTCATTAAGACCTGCAAGAAAGACAGGCTCCTTGCTTCCTGACTACTAGGCCAGTCCTGCAAACAGCAGAGAAAGAGTGGATGAGTACTCAGGTTAGAGGACTGGTAAATGAGATCCAAAATGGTGAAAGACTAGGGAGCACTGTGTAGATCACCAGAAAGGCCCTTAAAAATGGTTGTGAGAAAAGTGTAACTACATGCTGGCTCAAAGCATGGGACAGTGGAAGGAAACCAGCTGGAATGTCTGTACTGGAGAGAGCAGAGACAGGAAAGCCTGGGCAGAATGGCTCAAATGCTCAGGACAAGCCCCAAGCTCAGGAGAGGATCAGCTCCCCACAGGTGCAGACAAACTTTCCTCAAGTGCAGACCACCTTCCCTCAGGCGCAAACCAACTCACCTCAGTCATAGACCAGCACCCCTCAGGCCCAGAGCAACTCCCCTCAGACACTGCCCAGCTCTCCTCTTGTGCAGACCAGCTCTCCTTCGGCTCAGGGCAGCTCCCCTCGGGCCAGACCTGCTTCCCTCAGACACAGTTCAGCTCCCCTTGGGTGCACAGCTGGTCACCCCAGGTGCAGCCCAGCTCCCCTCAGGTGCACAGCAGGTCTCCCTGGGTGCAGCCCAGCTCTCCTTAGGTGCAGATCAGCTGCCTAGGTGCAGCCCAGCCCCCCTCACATGCAGAGCAGGTTCCCTCAGGTGCACAGCAGGTCCCCTCTGGCATACAGTAACTCCCTCTCCATTGTAGCCTCCTCTAAATCTGTAAATCACCCTGTCCATCAGGGAAGCAGTTTTAGAGATGGAGAGGTCTGCCACCTCCTCATCTGGCAATACATTTAACCTTTAGTTTACCTCAAACCTATTTCTTGTTGTTTTGCTTTGGCACAGGTGTTACCAGAAAATCCTGGTGGGTTCTTTCCTCAGTTTAGTGTAGATATAAAAAGCCAGCAATCTGTTGCAGACAGAAAAGTTTATTGTGAAGAAACCAGGTGAGCAGGGAAGGGAGAGGGAAGAGGAAAGCACCTCCCAAGAGAAAGCCAGGAGGTGGGGTCTTCTGGAAAGGGGAGGGGGAGAGAAAGACAACAAAGATTTGAGGAAGGGTTTGGGATTATAAGCATTCCCTGATCCCTTCTTGTTGGGAGGGAACTTACAGGTCAGATGCTCCCCTTTGGTGATCTCTTAATCAATTATGAAGTGGATTGGTAATGTTGATGCCACCCACTGCACAGTGTGGCCAAGACCTCAGCAGGCCTGGATGGTCCCAACAGGGACAAGAACTGAGCTTTTAGAAGCAGATCTGCAAACTGGATCAATGAAAGGAGCTGGCAGGGGTTCATTAGACTGGGAGGCAGGGCAGCACTGTTAGTTATTTAAAAAGATTGAAGAGAGTTCTAGTTCATATGATATTACGATATTATTACGCGCAGCTAATTCCTGCAACCTGGTTCTTTACCGTGAGCTGAAATCACCAGACGCAACGAGGTATCTTAGGAGGTTTATTCCAACGGGGCAGGAACAGGGTGGAGGGGAAGGGGAAGGGGAGGGGGGAAGGGAGGCCGGAGGAAGAGGGCAGAGCAAAGAAGAGCAAGAGAGAGGAAGAGAGAGAGAGAGAGCAGAGAGACAGAGACCAGAGAAGGAGGGATAAGAGAGAGAGCCGCACCTGGGGGGGGGGGGGGCTTTTTGTCTGCCAGGTGTAGGGGGTGGGGATTGGGAGGGATTGAGGCCAGGCCCCCAGGGGATTGGCGCCTGCAGGTGAATGCCTAGGGATGATTGGTGAATGGGCAGAGTTGGGGAGGGGGGCTGGAAGATTGGGAGGTGGGATTCAGGTGGGATTCACGTGGAATGCCAGGTTACATCTGATTGGTGGATCGCTAGGCCGGCGCGAACTTCATGAGCTGTGAGGAAGAAGGAATGGCACCGGGTCCAGGGAAGGATCTTGGAACAACTCCTTACAAGCACCTCCACCCTAATGTGCACCCACTCAGTGTTCTGCACAGATGCTGCTGTCTTTTGGGATCACAAAATCTTCCAAATGATGGTGTTGCTCATTACTGCCTCTGCAGGATGGTCCCACACTGGACACATTGGTCTACTCTTGGCGAGTATGGGGGCCCTGGGGAATATTCATGGCTACAATTAATGCCTTTTACCTCTTCCTTTCCCACAGCTTGTCACCAGAGTTAGCGGGCTGCAGTGTTTCCTTCCCTTGGAGTCTTAACAATCAACATCAGCTTGCTCAGTAGAAACTTTCATTTTCTTGTGACCAGGAAAGGAGAAAGCATAGAGGCATAGTTCCCCAAATAAGTGGCTTACATGAGAGTCACTTCACCAGGGCTTTCACAGCAAAGGGCAGGAGTGCCCAGGACACAGCAAGAGGGAGGGGTGCCCTCCCTACCTTTAAGGTTCATCTTCATGCTAATGTGTGTTCAAACACCTGACTCTAAGTGGCCTCTTGTGGCTTTGTCTGTGGTGGCCTGACTCCCTCTGAGTACAAGATCATCTCATCAGTTTTCCTGGTTGTACTCTGAATGAACTCAAGGGTCTAAACCTTTTTGGACTCCCTTGACAAATCCTAGGGTCCACTTTCTGTCTAAATCCTACATTCTTAGTGATAACGCCCAGGGACAGTTGCCATAGCAGATATAAGTTTGTCATTGAGGTCATCTTCAATAACCAAAGGCCAGGCCAAATGAAAGCATTTAGGTCTCAAAAAGACATCACTTCTTGATCTCCAAGGGGATCTAACCAGATCACTGCCAATCTCTGCAGAAGGCTACCTTCTCTTACTTTGAAGAGGACTGGTTCTTCATTGCAAATAACCCGTGGTCATCATTGAGGAAGTAAAGATGCTAATTGGGAAGAAGAAAACAATCTCTGTGTTAGAGGAGACAATCAGTTCTATGTTATGGCATAGATACTTCTTGCTTCGCAATATAGACTGTCCTTATGTAGACTTATATATCACATAGAATTTCCAAAATTCTGTGGTGTCTCTATGTTGGGAAGGTGAATATACCAAATTCCCATGCCGTTAGCTCCCTTGTCTGTGCTACTTTGGCAAGCCGGCAGGCAGGCACCTGGCACATGTTCTGCCAGTCAACGGGTCCATGAACTGCCACGCAGGTCCTGGACTGCATGCCACTCTGTGTCTGTAAAGGACAGGCTGGATGCTCAGCCAGTTCAGTGAGCCACCACTAGGGGAGCTGTGGCATTCCTGTGTTCATGTCTCCCATCTCTGTGAATAAAGACTTGCAAAAGATATCTCAGTTACTCTTTTTTCTGAACCGGATCTAGTTTCCCAGGAGACAAACTTCTGAATTATTCTGTGCTGCATGAGTTTAGTAGAAGGATGCACTTAGCACCACAGACATAGTGCACACTTGCTTTTCTCACTTCCAGCAGACCAGGAACCTCCTAGCTAGGGGAGAGAGGTAAGAAAGGGTGTGTAGACCCTGCAGCTCTGCCATAGGCTCTCAGCCCTGGTGATAGGCCTCGCTGCTCGCATTCCATCAATGAGGGAACTCAAGCACCATCACGTGGCCCAACAGGCACACACAATTGGGAACCTGACCTGCCTGCTGAGAGCTCCCATGTAGGGACCTTTCCACGTTAGAGCACCTCCTTCCTAACTTCTATGTCAGGAGGTTTCTGTCTTTAATAAATCCTGTTTTGGGGCCCGGCGGCGTGGCCTAGTGGCTTAAGTCCTTGCCTTAAACATCCTGGGATCCCATATGGGTGCCGGTTCTAATCCCAGCAGCTCCACTTCCCATCCAGCTCCCTGCCTGTGTCCTGGGAAAGCAGTGGAGGACAGCCCAATGCTTTGGGACCTTGCACCCAAGTGGGAGACCTGGAAGAGGTTCCTGGTTCCCAGCTTCGGATTGGCGCGCACACTTGGGGAGTGAACCATAGAACGGAAGATCTTCCTCTCTGTCTCTCCTCCTCTCTGCATATCTGACTTCGTAATAAAATAACTAAATCTTTAAAAAGAAAAAAAAAACTGTTTTGGAGGGGCAGCACAATGGCTCAATTGGAGGATTCTCTACCTCAAATCACCATCCCATATGGGCACCAGTTAATGTTCAGCTCCTCCATCTCCACCCAGCTCCCTGCTAATAGACAAGGAAGACAGCAGAGAATAGCCCAAAGCCTTGGAACCCGGTATGCAAATGGGAGACCCAGAGAGACCTCTTGACTCCTGTCTTCAGCTCAGCTCTGGGCACTGTGGCCATCTGAGCAGTGAACCAGCAGATGGAAGAGCTTTCTCTTCATCTCTCCTCATCTCTTTAGATCTGCCTTTCCGATAGAAACACATAATTTTTTTAAAAAGTAAATCCTAGTTTTGCTCACATGAAAATCCTTTTTTATAACATCAATATTTATTGCTTTATATGAATGCTGTATTGAGAGCCCAAGCATTCAGGTTACACACAGAAATTATACAATGATGTACCACTTTATAAAGGCAGTGAACACAGGACAGTTGACAAAATCCACTTTACAGAAATTTTAAAATTCTAAATAACAAAAAGTACAGCTGAGGAAACAGGTATAAATTTGGCAGCCAGTAATTTTGACATGGAAGTTGCAGCTCACATGACTTTAAATATGTGAATTTTAAAATGCTGAATATAGAGTAATCATTGTGCTTTGTGTTTATTTGAAAAATATAACACTGGCTGTCAAAGAAGTATGTTCAAAATATTTAATTCACTTCAAAATGTCATACAAATTATGTTGGCTTCTCTGTGCCCCTAACACTCTGCTTAGCTCAGGGATGTTGCTGAAGCAATATACTAATTCTTCCAGTACAGTGGTGTTTCTTACCATTGACATTTGTGTACTCTAGAATAATTTAGAAAAAATGTGTAGGAAAGCAAGCAAAAAGCCAAGGAACCCGCCTGGATCTTCTGAGCTGCTTTGTGTCAGCGGGGTAAGCGCCCATTCGCTAACACAGCAGGCTACTGTCGGAGCCCAAGTTCAAGAGGAGCACGTCTTATCAACAACCATGTTTCCTCCCCAGGCTCCTCAGGGGCAGACACAAGAACCGCAGCTTCAACAGATTCCTGGGGATGTGTTTAACCTGGGGTCTCAACAGACAAGGTGTGCAGGGCTTCACAAGGGCCAGATTTTATTTAAAGTATTCAGGAGAGAAAGAAAATGCCTTCTGAAAGAGATGAACTCAATCATTACCAATAGAAAAGGTAATCGTTGTATTCATCTCTTATAGAAACAGAAAAATATAACATTTCCCCTCTTAGAAAAGTATATAGGTATATGTGTGTGTGTGTGTGTGTGTGTGTGTGTGTGTGTGTATGTGTGTGTGTGTGTGTGTATGTGTGTGTGTGTGTGTGTATGATTTAAAGTTCCATTGTACACAAACAATAAAACCTGGAAATCCCCATGAAACCCTACAATTCACATGTTAAAATATTGAAACTATGACCAAAACAGGAAAACGGCCAAAGCACTCACACACAAGACAAACAGCTTTCTTTCTGAGGCAGGCCCAGGGGTCAAAGGCCAGGGCTTTAAAGGGTGGTCAGGAGGAGGGGTTGCTTGTTAGGGGTCACCTACCCAATCTGTAGCCACAGCTGCCTCCCCCACCAACTGCCACTTTTATCAGTGCCAGCTGCAGCTGCTTCCTGCTAGACCAGGTTAAAAACCGCAAAATCAGTGGCACTTTCTGAAAACTGAGGTAAGCTTGAGCATTTTGCCCTGCCTCCTCTCTGCTGGGTATTTCTTCAAGCTTTGAGTGCACTCCTGATCAGTTCCTGGCCCTTTGTCTCCATGCAGAGCTGAGGAGTGTCGGCCTCTGACTCATTCTTGGGATAGGATCAGTCAGCTTGCAACACTCGGGGCCCAGTGAGCCTAGTAATGCCACTTGGGACTGAAGAACACTGTTTCTGGGAGAGTAACCCCCAAGTCATTATCTCCAGCCATCTGATTTGTTGAAGGACAGAATGGTGAATTTTATAGGCTCTAGGTTGAAGGTTACTGTCTTACAATGTTGGGGTACAGTGGCACAGTACAGGTAGTATGCAGTCAAGGATGTTTACATAGGTTTAGAAACCACAGGGAAGAAATAAAGGTGGTTCCACTTGTCTTTACTTTTTTTTTTTTTTGTAACTACTCTTGATTACTTGACGGCAATAGTTTAGGTTTCAAAGTGTATGACTTTGAGCTGCTTAGCATCGGACATTTAAATGGTCAAAGTAAGGAATCTTCCATGGGAAGACCAAATATTGTTCCAGAATTTAAGTACACTGACATTGGAAGGCATCTTCTCCATGTGCCTATTTTCTAGTTCTCTTGTCATCATAAACTGGAAAACAGCATATTGTAAGTAACCCATCCTAGCTGATACAAATGAGCTTGCTGGGCCTGGCACGATGGCTCAATGGCTAAATTTTCACTTGCAATCAGCAGGATTCCCTATGGGCACCCGTTCCTGTCCCACCTGCTCCACTTCCCACCCAGCTCCCTGCTTGTGGCCTAGAAAAACAGTGGAGGATGGCCCAAGTCCTTAGAACCCTGCACCCACATGGGAGACCTGGGAGGATTTCCAGACTCCTTTCTTCAGGTCGGCTCAGCTCTGGCTGCTGTGACCACTTGGAGAGTGAGCTAAGCAGTAAAAGATCTTCTGTCTATCTTTCTGCAAATCCGCCTTTCCAATAAGAAAATACATAAATCAGAAAAACTGAGGTTACTGAAAAGCAGTGTTTTGGAAGAAAGCAAATGATTGTCATTGCTGTAATCTATCCCTGCTCATTTGACAGTAAGCATTATTTAAGAAGATGCAGAGCATACACAGGCAACATCACCACAGAGTTAAAATCCTCAAAAATGAAGTTGCTATTCTTCAGACAACGCAGGAACTCAAGATAACTGCATTTCTAAGAAGTTAGCAAGAGCAGATCTAGCACATTATTAGCAAGGGAACTAAATTATAGGGATCAGAGAAGAAGTAAGCAAAATTGAGAAACAAAAGCAATACAAATGATCAATAAAATGTTTTATTAAAAGATAAAGCTGAGAAACATTAAACCAGACTAATGAAGCAAAACCTAAAATGTTAAAAAGGAGACACTACAACTGAATGCTTACTAAAATCAAAATGGCTGCTGGCAAACAAGACAAATGCTGGTGACAACATGGATAGGAAAACAGCACTGTGGGTGGGCTGTGCGCTGTGCAGTCACTGTGGGCAGCAGTGTGGAGATCCCATCAAACACTGGGCATGCATGTCTGTCTGATCCAGCGATTGCCCTACTCCAGACCCAGCCAAAAGACATTAAATCATTGTGTCAAGTAGATATTGGCTCTGTCCTGCTTATTGCAGCATTGTTCACACAAACTGAGATGTGAAAACACCTAGCATCCCTAATAATCCAAGACAGGTGTTGTAGCTGATCAAGGTGAAGGTCCAGGTGAGGCCAGTGTTGTGGTGCTGCACATGAAGCTGCCACCTGCAGCACCAGCATCTCATATGTGTACTATTTCCTGTCCTTGCAGCTCCACTTCTGATCCAGGTTCTCTGCTGGTGGACCTGGGAGGGACGCGGAGGATGATCAGGTCCTGGGCCCCTGCACCCATGTGCGAGAAAGCCCCTGCCTCCTGGCTTCAATCTATCCCAGTGCTGGCCATTGCAGCTATGAGGAGTGAGCCAGTGGGTGGAAGATCACTCTTTCTGTATAATGTATACTATGCATCGGTGACTCTAACTTTCATATAAACCAGGAAATTTAGAAAAAAAACTATCACTGCTTGCCATCATCCCCAAATGGAGTGCTGAATCAAGATCTACCTGCTTTGGGGCCCGGCGGCGTGGCCTAGTGGCTCAAGTCCTCGCCTTGAACGCCCCGGGATCCCATATGGGCGCCGGTTCTAATCTCGGCAGCTCCACTTCCCATCCAGCTCCCTGCTTGTGGCCTGGGAAAGCAGTGGAGGACGGCCCAAAGCTTTGGGACCCTGCATCCGCGTGCGAGACCTGGAAGAGGTTCCTGGTTCCTGGCTTTGGATCGGCGCGCACCAGCCCGTTGCGGCTCACTTGGGGAGTGAACCATCAGATGGAAGATCTTCCTCTCTGCCTCTCCTCCCCTCTGTATATCTGCCTTTCCAATGATAATAAATCTTTAAAAAAAAAAAAAAAAAAAAAGATCTACCTGCTTTGTTTCCAATGGAGCTTCCAATGATGTACCTGGGGAAGGCAGCACTTGCTGGATGAAGCACCCGGGTCCCTGAGCCCTCTGTGGGAGAACTGGGTGAGATTCCCAGCTCCTGATTTCCACCTGGTCCAGCCCTGTCTGTTGCAGTCATGTGGGGAGTGAAGCAGCAGATGAGAAAGCCTTCCTCCTCTCACTTGCTCCCTCTTTACCTCCCTGCCTCCTTTTTTCTTCATCCTCCTTCTCTTTGATGCTCTGCCTTTTAGCCCAGATCTACTATATTGAACTCAATTACTTTGTTTAGATGTTGAACAACATCACTCTTACCTCATTAATCAATCACTAAGCTCAAGAAAACCGCTTACTGTTTCAACATAAAGTCTAAGGGCTTGGCTTTGTTACACTTTTCTAGAATAGAGCCTTTCAATGATCAAAATGGAAGAAATTACCATGGTAAAGCTAATGTACATAAGGTAACACAAGTAAAGGACTCAGGGTAATAGGGATAAAATGAAACTTTATTGAAAGTTAGGTAAATTCAAGTAACAAAACAATTAAATATTTCAAAGAACAGGAACTGGAGAAACTCTAAGGGCAGAGAATTTTTAACCTCCATTCAAGTGTCAAATGATGACTTATGAAAAACCTGCAAAAGCTATCTCAGCTTTACAGATCCAGTACAGATTGGTCTCACATGGCTGGTAGGATGTTTAGCAAATTAAGCAGCAGCTAGCACACCCAGGAAGATCAAAAAAAAAGGATTGAGTCAAGCACAGCAACAGAGAACCATGAACTCAGAGTCGCAGACTGAACGCAAACCCCCACAGCCTCAGTCAGGATGGTTTCTGTTTTCTGCTTTTGGCCTTTTTAAAAGTTGGATTTTTTTTTTAAAAATTTTGGAATGCCATTATACAGCTTGGACTGGTCTGACACTGACAGATGTTTACCCCTAAGTCAGTCCCAGAAGCCAAGTGGAGAGCAGCCCTCAAAATTGAACCGCTCACTTGCCCATGTCAGAGTTGCAACATGCCGGAGACCAGCTCCAGCTGACTGAGAGCTTGCAAAGGATGCGTGGATCGGCGAGACTGTAAGAGAAATGAGAAGACACAGACCACTATGGCTTGATGCTCATAATGGACAACTCAGAAAAGTTGCCTTCTTTATTTACACACAAATCATCACAAACTTTTGCACAATATCCAATTGTTTCATTTTTACATCATGGTTAAGAAAATGCAAAAAACAATCCTAACATATTATTTACTTTAAGGAAAACATTTTTGGCAAACCATTACTCATTGAAATCTGCAGTGACCTGGCTAAAGCCAGGAATTCCACGGTTGGCAGCGCATGCAGTTACATAGTGAGAAGTAGTTTACTTATACTCAAAATTAATCTTATACTCAAAATCAATTTCTACTAAACACAAACTAAGATTGATTAAGATATTATTAAAAGATTATTGAATTAAAAGATTATAAATGAAAGGATTTTATAAAAGCATGTAACATAGGTTCTTTGCTAAATCTTATAATCAAGTCATGCATTAATTACTGTCACCTTCACCTACTGCTGATTCAATTGTTTTTTGTTCTTTTGTTAAAGGGCAGTGAAAGGGATCAAGGAAGCTCAGCCAATCTACAGAGGGCCTTTACAAAAAACTTCCTTTTATCTGTATAAACTGTTTTCTTTCCCTTAATATAAGTGCCAATATAAGACAAAAGTTTTTATAAACTGATTTCTTTCCCTAAACATAAGTACCAATATAAGATAGAGATTTTAAGCCACTTTGAGGCGGTTCACATTTGTTTCCCTTTAGAAGATGCCCCATGTACTTTTGCTTTCTATGGTGAGAAACTAGAATACATCATATCATGTGCTGTAACAGTTCAAGGTGCATGGTAAACAAACTCTTTGTACCTCCATGATTGCCATCAGTTCCAAGATATTATCAAGCCATTTCTTAGTGAAAACATTACTTATACTAGGGCAAATTCCAGGACAAAAGTGGGCGCATAACAGGATTTTTGGAGACATTGTGGGCTCAATTGTACTATTGTATACTTTTAGCTGTGTGTCATAGCCTTACGTCGCTAAAGATGTTTTTATCATAACATGATTGATCAATTTGAGGTGTCATACTAGTTACAGGAATCATTTCCCATTAGCAGAAAAACAGCAACAACACCCTCAGGAGAATTCTATGAAACATCAGAGAGGTGATTGAGTGTCCATACAACGGGGTGAGGCAGCAATGAGGTGACCAGAGACATTCCGCCGGGCCTTGCCTCGCTGCTAGAAACTCCTCGTAGCCTTGCTAACCAAGGAGCAGTGCTCATCACACACCCATGCCATCCGACCCAACTGCATGGCTCCCCACAGCAACGCTGGTATTTGTACGAAAAAGAGGGGGAAATCGTTAGCCAGACAAAAACAAAAGCAGCTGCAGCCTGCCTCATGTCTCCGATGAGTTTACGCACACACTTCTCTTCCATGCACAGTCATGAGGAAGGAACACATGGTAAATCAATTCAAGATAACCGACTGTATGTACACCCGCAGATGCCCACCTGCCATAATGCAGCTTCAAGCTTTACTAATTTTAAATGGGTAAGAGCTGTAACTCATATAGAGCAACATTTGAAAGCTGAGTTATTCTCATTTCTATTCCACCATGTAATGAGGCACCACTATCAATGGCACGCGCTGCTTGTCAGGATAACTGACAGTGGACAGGGCACGAGAACGGAGCTTCCGCACCCCGCCCTTCCTGCCTCCTCTCCCGCCATTCATGTTAATTGAAGGTGCAGAACGTGCACACTGCCTCTCCTGTCTTCTGCACCATCCACAACTGACAGAGCAGAAATTACTCCGGAGGCTCCGCACACCCGGCCCCTCCTGGCTGCTACTGTATTAGATTAAGTAAACTATAGGAAAACTGAGTAAGTCCCTTCCTGCTTGAGCTTTCAGATCGGCGCGATAGTGTAGTGATTAAAGTCCTCGCCTTGCACACCCGGGATCCCACATGGGCGCCGGTTCTAATATCAGCAGCCCTGCTTCCCATCCAGCTCCCTGCATGTGGCCTGGGAAGGCAGTCGAGGACAGCCCAAGTCTTTGGGGCCCTGCACCCAAGTGGGAGAGCTGGAAAAGGCTCCGGACTCCTAGCTTTGGATTGGCTCAGCTCCAGCTGTTGCAGCCGCTAGGGGAGTAAACCATAGGACAGAAGATCTTCCTCTCTGTCTCTCCTCCTCTCTGTATATCTACCTTTCCAATAAAATAAATAAATAAATAAATCTTTTAAAAAGAAAAAAACCCTGCCTTCTACTGCTCCAGGTGTGTAACGGGAGCTGCTGTCACCAAGCTTCAGAAATAAAGATTCCTCTTAATATCCTACACTTTGAAAAAATATATCCTACACGTTGATCCTGTTGATCTCTGTCACACTCCACAACAACCTTATAGATTTGTGCAGGTGAAGAATGACAATTTTTCTATGTGAGCACACAAAACTAAATAAGATTAAATAGCAAGCAAATAAAATATGCAACAAGGGCCTGGTGCACTAGCCTAGCAGTTAAATCCTTGCTTTGAATGTTCTGGGATCCCGCATGGGTGTTGGTTCTAATCCCATTAGACCTGCTTCCCAACCAACTCTCTGCTTGTGTCCTGGGAAAGTAGTCAAGGATGCCCCAAAGCCTTGGGACCATTGTACCCACATGGGAGACCTGGAAGAGACTTCTGGCTCCTAGGTTTGGATCAGCACAACTTTAGCCACTGCAGCCTCTTGAGGCATGGATTAACGGATGAAAGATCTTCCTCTCTGTCTCTCCTTCTCTGTATATCTGACTTTGCAATAAAAAAATAAATCTTTAAAAATATGCAATGAGGTTTTCCAAAAATGTTTAGATTTTTCAGTCCTAGGTGATTGAGCTTGAAATGGCCATATGGCTTCGGGGCACCTGCTTAGACATAGATTTGAGTGTCTCGGATGATTGATGACGGGTTCCATCCTTCCCACTGTGACTGTAGAAGCAGCTTCTGTTCACCTACGTGTGCATTGCCCAGGAGAGCTGAGGAACAGCTTTCAGCTGCTTTGATTTCCTCCAGATAGCACTCTTGTCCTCCCACTAGATAACGTGCAGGTAAGGATGTGAGGAGGCGTGTAAGGAAAGGTCAGTGCTTAAATATGATGCAGAAACATGCAGCAAATGGCTGCTGAAGAAAGTGAGTGGGACCAAGGGGGAAATGGATATTACAATTCATATCATTTGTGTTCTATATGATTTTGCTTTCTGCATCAAGCACACATTGATGTGCCTGTGGGTGCGAGGAGAAGGGGAAGTAGCAAAGGTGAGGCCAGAGAGCGCAGTATCTGCTCTGGGCAAGAGCTTAGGAACAGGTGTTCGAGTGCACATGAAATGAAATGGTCTTGAGGTAGAGGACTCAATGGGAGGACAAAGCAGAGCATCCCAAGTGCTCAGTCGATTCAGTCATCTCCATCCTCAATTCCTGCTGAGTTGTTGTTCAGCATTCTGCAAATGTGAAGCTCGCTCCTGTGGTCTGTGTCCATCTCTCCACCTGCACTCTTCTGTGTCCCACAGGCAGTTGCTGTGGTGTGTTCAATTGTGCCCTGCCCTCTTGAGGGGTGGGCAGGAGGGAACCTCAGCAAGATGCATTTCCCGAGTACCTAGGGGTTTTAATGCCTGGATATTCTCTTTAGTGTTGGCACCCCAGTTTCACTAACGGACTGGAGTGGCCCGCAGGATCTTATTTCTATCTGGAGACCAGCCTTCACTTGATGCTGTAAGGGTCATGAAGATGGCTGCCTTGGATTGCAATGCTCACCTTCATTCCAGGCCAGTGAGCCTGTGTCACTATAAGAAAATCTTAACAAAGGCAGGCAGTCTAAGCTACCACAGTGACTAGGAGTTAGCCTCTCTCAGAACTTCCAACCTCATCAGGAAATACAAGACTCTTTCTAGCCCCTATTCTATCAGCAGCACTCAGAGTATGGATCACAAGCCCTTCATCTGACATCAGCTAACAAAATATGCACTCATTTGTTGAAGTACAAACCTACTTTTGCAAAATCCTTGCAGTTTTGTTTGCATTCAAAGTGTCTCCACCCCTGTTTTATCACAGAATACTTCATTCTGTAACAAAAGTGTATGCACTGTGAAGATTCACTATGGATACATGTGCCCCCAGGATGAAAATTATATGAATCTTGAACAAGACTGCCTGGCAAACAGCCTGTGTGCCTCTGGCCTCCGACCCCTGCTCACACTGAGGAGAGAAGCTTCATTCCGAGCCCGGCACAATAGCCTATTGGCTAAAGTATTTGCCTTGCTCACGCTGGGATTCTTAAGGGAGCCAGTTCTAATCCTGGCAGCTCTACTTCCCATCCAGTTCTCTGCTTTGCAAAGCATTCAAAGGTGGCCCAAAGCCTTGGTACCTTGCACCCATGTGGGGGATCTGGAGGCAGCTCCAGACTCCTGGCTTCAGATTACCTCAGCTCTGGTCATTGCAGCCACTTGGGAAGTGAGTCATCAGACAAAAGATTCTTTTTTCTGTCTCTCCTCCTCTCTGTATATCTGACTTTCAAAAAAATATATATTAACAAATAAAGACGCTTCATTCTTCATTTACATCATGGAAACGTTCTCTAAAGGAAAAGTGGAGTAAAGGTTCTACTGGAGATGGCTGGTTCTTGGAGGAGCTGTAGTTTCCTATTCAGCACCTCCTGGGCATGAACACGTGAGAACAGAGCCTGAGGCCTTCCCTTCAGGGAAAGGAGCTGGCCCGGCCTTGGCTGCATGGGCAGGCTTCCTCAGGGGCCGAGAGCCCTCTGGCCTGTCTTGCTCCCTACAGAAGGGAGCCAAGGACCGCAGCTAGAGGGCGTGTGACTCCGCTGAAGCTGGATCATCTAAGAACGGGAGCACAGCCTGCTCTGCTAAAATGCTTTGCTCCAATTTGCTGGCATGGCCTGGACAGGACACTGGCCCTAGTGTTGTCAACCAAGCAAATATCCCACTAATTCAACTTTTCTCCAACCACGGCTCCTGAGTGTTTGGGGATGCTGCTCTACCTGTTAACCATCACCTGCTTTAATTGCAGACCACAGCAGTTTGTACTTCAGGGAGTGAGTTTCCTCTCACCACATGGTGGTAACATGAGGGTGTTCAGAACTGTTGCGAGGGCATATGGCCTTCCTGCTAGGGTCTGCCTTCCTTTCTGTCTGTGGTAAAGAGCAGATGCCATCTGCCAGGGTCTCAGGGGCCTGTGGGTGTTGGGTTTGTGCAATGAATAGCAAAACTGCTGCCTGTCCTCTTTCTCAGGGGCTGAAATCGACTTTGCTTATTTACTTGATGTTTTCCTCATGCAAAAACACTTCTGTCTACTGTATGTACATGTACTCTGCCTGATTTTTCTTCTTTCTCCTTTTTTTTTTTGACATATTTTTTCAATGATTCTTTGACTTCATCCAGGCAAAGGCAAGATCAAAACTGCGGCCACTGCAGCTCTCCCTGACTCCGTTCTTCACTTGTTCCTCAAGGATGTCCCGGCTAGGGAGCACTTGGCAACAGGCCATGCATTTAAAGCCACTCTGGCCACGTGAGCCTTTCAGGGGTCTTCACCCTGGGCCTCTCCTCCAGAGCTAAAGGCTCTGCTGGGCTAGCAGCTTGGAGACCCTCTTCTTGCTCTTCTGTGTCAAAGCTAGCCTCACCGTCGATGATCATACGCCGTGTAAGCACAGAACAGCTGGCCTCCTAGGGGAGTTTCCCAGCGTGGGTCAGTTCTTGTACTCTTGCCCTCTTCTTTGGCAGCAGCAAGCCATCCCGTGTGACTCATTTAGCATTTAGCCTGTAAAAAGGGAGTCAATGATACTATGACGGAAAAGTGGAACATTGTAACAGAAAAGAGCTTTATGTGGCTTAAATCCACAGAATAATTTCTAGCTTCTATGGCCCCTAATACTTCTTTTTCTTTTTTTTAAAGAATTTATTTTATTGAAAAGTCAGATTTACAGAGAGAAGTAGAGATAAAAGCCTTTGTCTGTTGATTCACTACCCAAGTGGCAACAACAGACAAATCTTAGCCAATCTGAAGCCAGGAACCAGGAGATTCTTCCAGATCTCCCATGCGGGTGCAGCGTCCCAAGGCTTTGAGCCATCCTTGATTGCTTTCCCAGGCCACAAGTAGGGAGCTGGATGGGAAGTGGAGCAGCTGATGGACATGACCTGGTGTCCATATTGGATACCCGGGGATGCCAGGTGCTGGGGTCCATGCAGTGGTTGTGAATGACACAAAGGTGTGAAGAGAACAGCTACTCTGTTTGGCAACACCCAGAGGAGCTTCCAGCTGTTTAGCAAGGCTCAGCAGATGTCTCTCCAACCATCTTGACACAGTCTCACCACCTTTTACATGGACACTTAACCACCCCACAAGGAAATCAATTGAGGCAGTGTTGTTTGCATTTAGCCACCAGGCCTTCACGCCGGGCCCCTCCCTCTGTCCTTATGGCTGCCTCTGTTAGTGCTGTGTCCAGCTCAGCTGGTGGTACTCAGGAAGCTGGAGGCTGATCAGCTTGTATGTTTCTAAAAGGCCCAATGTGACTGCTACAGCCCAGACCACATTGATGAGTCAGAGCTCGCTCAACTGCAGGAGGCAATGGTGTGTTTTCTCTCCTCTTCTTCCACTACTTTTGTTTTCTGGGCCCATTTTCCATTCATGACAGATACGTCTCTATGCAGGCAAGCTGTGTGTGCATGTTTTTCTCATCTGCTGAATAAAAGGTATTGTATATATATGCCAGATGTAGAATTTCTCTCTTCCGGCACAAGAGCCTGCAATAAACATTGACTGTGAATATGAATGTATGAAGTAAAAACCGACAGAGGTAAGTGAGAAGCAGTGATGCAAGGAGTAGAGGGAGATGCCACAGCTCAGTTTCAGCAAAGGAGAGAGCAGTCAGACAGGAAGTCAGTGAGGAGCACCGAGCTTTAATCACCGCACAGGCAAATGGACCCACCAGCCCTACAGGACACGCCACCTAGGATCTGCTGGACGCACACTCTTCTCAGCTGCCATGGAGCAGTCTACAAATGGGACCACCTGTTAGTTTGGGAATCAGTCTCAAAACTTAAGAAAATTGTCATCGTACCAATGTCTTTCCTAACTGCAGTGGAGAGAAAATAGAAATCAGTGCTCTATAGGGTCAGCACTGTGGTATGGTAGGTTAAGCTACCACCGGCTGAGTTGGTATCCCATATGTGTGCCAGCGTGAGTCCTGGTTGCTCCTCTCCTGAGTCAGCTCCCTCTTAAAGAACATGACAAGGTGTGGGGCATGACCCAAGTGCTTGGGCCCCTCCATGGTATGGGAGAAAATTGCAGCTTCTAGCTTCTAGCTCCTAGCTTTGTCCATGGCCCAGTACTGGATGTTTTGGCCATTTGGAAATGAAACAGCAATAGTAAATTCTCTCTCTCTGTCTCTCTCTCTTCCTTCCTTATTCTCATAATAACTCTGGCCTTTTTAATTTTTGTTTTGAATATTGTTTACATAGTTGAGTGGGATGCATGCCCATGTGGACCTCTGATTGGTTTGTGGAGGGTCAAGGTGTGGAGGAATGGGGGAGGAACAGGGGTTGGATAAATGTTTCCATTTTTTCCTATTTCTCCTGTATTGCAGGGTGGTGTGCGGTGGCAGAGAGTGCTGCTTTTGCTGCCAAACCACATCAGCACCGGGAGGTGAGGGCAGTCATTTGATGATGCCTTAAAGGTTGGAGTTTGTGGAGTCCCAACAAGAATCTAGGGCACCTGGTTCTTGACGGCCACCTGAGTGCATTTGTGTACAATAGAGCCAACTCCTGAGATCCCAACAGGACAAGAATCAGGAGGCAAAGTCTCCTGTCCCTAACGTTCCCAAGGATGCCTCCACTTGGACAATACCAACTAACAATAGAAGCTGTGTGAGTTTACAGCTGGGAACAGAGCAGGGGCTGGCAGCTTCCACAAGGCTTTACTCTGCCTAGCCTGCCAATATCTCCAGGACACCATGCAGTAGCACTGCACAGCTGTCTCTCTTCCCTGCCCATCATGGCCATGTTCAAGTGCAGGGGCTCAGGCAAGGCATGCCGACTACAGGCAGCTGGTGCCACTCCTGTGCTAGGCAGATTAGGCAGGTAAGCTGCTTAGCACCTCTGCATGTCAGGGAGCAGGTAAGTGGATTAGAATCCTCACATGTCCTCTGGTTAGGTGAGGCTACAAGGCAGACTAGGCATACCACAAAAGCTACCATAACATAGTACCACAAGCATAGAATGACACACGTCCATCTGGCAGCCAGAAGCCAAATTACAGACCAGGGACATGGTCCCTTCTGAGGCTGTGACAGGAGGCCTGCTGCAGGGCTCTCCAGCAGCACTGATTGCTGGCCACTCAGCCATTCCCAGGCCATGGACACAGCCTCAGTCTCCACCTTCATAATCACAGTAGTCTCTCTTTTCATCTTTTGTGAAGAAAAAACATCAGATCTATTTATTTGAAAGGTAAAGTGAGAGAGAGAGAGAGGTCTCCCATTTGCTGGTTTACTCCCCCAATGGCCGCACTGGCTGCAGCTGGGATGATTTAAGGCCAGGAGACAGAGGGAGCTGGATCAGAAGGGAAGAAGCTGGACCATGCACCTGTGCCTGTATGGGATACCAGCTACCAGCACTGC
The DNA here is from genome assembly GCF_030435755.1 of Ochotona princeps. Taxonomy (NCBI): domain Eukaryota; kingdom Metazoa; phylum Chordata; class Mammalia; order Lagomorpha; family Ochotonidae; genus Ochotona; species Ochotona princeps. Next base: position 74,856 of record NW_026700809.1, on the reverse strand, counting down.
AAGCAGAAGCTCAGACTGCTCCAACAAGGTGCTGTTCCCTTAGCGTTATCTAACTCCCAAAGGCTATTCAAGCCCTCTAAAATGAATGTCAGATCCAGGGGTAAGACTTATGGTGTTGGGCCCAGCAGCATGACCTAGCAGTTAAAGTCCTCACCTTGAACACGCGGGTTCCCAAATGGGTGCTGGTTCTAATCCCGGCAGCTCCACTTCCCATCCAGCTCCCTGCTTGTGGCCTGCGAAAGCAGTCGAGGATGGCCCAATGCTTTGGGATCCTGCACCCACATGAGAGACCTGGAGGAAGTTACTGGCTCCTGGCTCCAGATTGGCAGAGCACCGGCCGTTGCCATCACTTGGGGAGTGAATCATTGGATGGAAGATCTTCCTCTCCATCTCTCCTCCTCTCTGTATATCTGACTTTGTAATAAAAAGAAAAATCTTATAAAAAAAAAAAGACTTATGAGGTCATTCCCCCAGGCCACCACCTCACTGCCCCTTTTTTGTACACACTGAGTATTGGGAAACATAATTGAATAGTGTTAAATTCTGAGACACCACACACCTCAGTGAGAAGGGAACCTTGCCAAACTTGCTCTCAGGAAGGTCACTGTTGGTCTCTAACCAGATGACCAGCCCAATCACACTTTCCAGTGGGCAGCACAGGAACTACCCAGCTATTTCCTAATTAGAGACCACCAGTTGCGAAGATTTCTGCAGAGAAACGCCTGCCCAGTTGAGCAACGCATGAGGTCTCAGGGAACTCCTCTAAACCCATGACACTCAACACACTCCCTGAAGCTCCCACTCAGGAACACCCCGTCTGCTTTCCTTTCCTTCTTTTCACAATCACTTGTTGAAAAACTTCTCTAGAATCTATCTCTAATTTTTATTTCTATGAATAATTAAGGAATGAGCCCACAGATTTCACTAAGCACACTCCCTCCTGGGCGTGCCCTCCAACCAATTGAGTTGTGCAGAATGGCAGCAGAGGGGAGAATGCTGCCATGGGCTCTGGGCACCCCATCAGCCCCTAAGGGACTCGGGGGGTGGCAGGGCTACTCTCCTCTCCCAGTATGACTGAATAACAGTGACAGCTCAGACAACACGATTCTTCCTTTCCTTCTGTCACCTCCAAAGACAAAGCACTCAATGCAGGGACCAACACCAGATCCTAAACCCTTGAGAGGCCCAGTTGGCCAGTGTGCTCTGGGAAGAGGCTCTGCACTGCATTCCCAGCAAGTACAGCTTCTTCAACTCCCCAAGACCACCAACTAGGGTCAGCCAGGAGCCTAGAAAAATCAGCATCGTAGAAGCCAGTGAACCTCTAGAGCCTTTCTAACAAGTTAGATCAGTTTTAACTATGCTTCATTAACCTTACTTCATTAAAAACACAGTTGTTTTCAGATCCTATAAATACATAAACCACTCACTAGGGTGGGATGTAGGTCACCACACTCAGCAGGACATGATTTTGACAAGCAGTTCCATGCATGAGTATTCATGCTTACATGGTACTTACAAGAATGTCAGAAATAATGACAAATACAATCTAAACAACCTACAAATCTACAACCACCCCATGTCTCTCTCTCTCATGCTCACTCTCACTCTTTCCCCTTGATCCCTTGCAGCAAAAGCATAGATGCTGCAGCCACACATAGGCTAGTAGATGAGCAATTTCAAGTATCCACCAGTTTGTTTTGGATTCCCATCCTCAACTTGACCACTGAGTGAATTCCACTGTGATTTCTCAATCAGACTGATTTCTGAGGTAACAGGCAACCTAGGCAGGTCTCTTCATTGTGGGAAAAGGGGACATGGATAAGCAAAAGGGGATCCAGGTCCTATGTGAATGAGCAGGAAATAGGGGCGTGGAGCCTGATGGATGGGGAGTGGAGGGAAAGAAGGACAGAGAGCAGTGAGAAGCTGAGAGCAGAGAGAAGCTGAGAGCAGAGACAGCAGGCCACATGTCTCAGATGCAGTCATGGCAACAGGCACCACCAGTGACTTCCATGGTGGCCTGGGGAGCCATTTACACTGGGAGAGTCTCAGTGTCATGAATATATTCCAAGGACAGTCACCTTTTATTACAGGCAAGAACTGTTCTCAGCAAGCCCCGATCTCAACTGCTCCACTAGCTGCCCTGGGTGCCATTGAGAGCAGAGATTTCTCCATTAGGCTTGCTTGAACCAGTTCTTTTTTTTTCGTATTCATAGAAAGGGCAATATGCTAAATGTGTAACAATATCTGCTTTATTATTTTTAAGTTTCATTTCTTTTATATTTGAAAGTAAGATAAAAGAGAGGAGGAGAGACAGCAGGATCCTCTGTCTGCTAACTCATTCCCCAGTGGTTACAATGGCTGGAGTGGAAACGATCGCTAGGCAGCAGCCAAGAGCCTTTCCCAGGTCTCCCATATAGGTGCAGCGTCCCAAGGCCCTCAGCCATCCTCCACGGCCTTCCCAGGCCATAAGCAGGGAGCTGGACAAAAGCAGGACTGCAGGAATTATAACCGTATGGGATCCGGGCATGTAAAGGCAAGGAACCCAGCTACTACAGTACACTGAGGCACTCATCTGCTTAAACTCAATTGTCTTCACAATGGTTTTTAAAACATATGTAACAGAAACAATATTCTCATTAAGCCATCATGCTCACTTCTTGCAAGCTCGGGTTGTCAGCATGGTGACATTTTAGGAAGCTCTCCAGTGTGAACTCAGACTTGGATTCTGGCCAGGTGGGGCCATATTTGTGTGGCAACAGAGCTAAGAGAAAATGGGAAACTCATAACACAGTGGTTCCTGAAAACCATGGAGAGGTCAAACCATGAAAATTCTATTTTCTTTCTTCCTCTAATTGTATAAAATACCCTCAGCTGGTGGGAGGTGTGGCTATGGAGCCCCAAACCTGGTCCTCTCACACACACACAGCAGGCCCAACATTGACCCTGCGGTGAGGAAAGAAAGTAGTGTTTACTGCAAAAGTGTCTGGCAAGGAACCAAGTGTCTATGGTAAATTCCTGGGCTCCCTTTGGAGTCAGCGGTGGGAGTTCTTACAGGTAAACTTGGGGCTGAGAGGTGTGTGAAAAGAGTTAAAGTCTTTGTACATAAGCCTGTCTTCAGCTGAGGCTGCCCAGAGTCTGACCCAAAGTTAATTCTCATGCTTGCAGCTGGTTGCTAGGAAACTCCAAGGAAGACAATGAGACATGCGTGTGCAGACACAGTGAAGCCAAGCACGGCATTGTGCGTGCCAGTGTCTCAAAGCTCTTGTCTTCAGGAAAAATTGTCAGCACATGGGCACAGGTAGCTATCTCAGAGTCATGACCTGGGAGTAGGGCTGCCTGGAACCTGTGGCTGTGCATGTAGGCGAACGGGGTCAAAAACCACACCAAACACCACTATGCATATAGCAGGTTGCTCTTACTGAGATCATGTGCATGTTTGATGCATTAAGCTGTTGTGTGATGTTCTCCATACCAAAGACAGTCATTAACTTAGCCTGAGGACGTGACTAAGCTGTAGCAACTGATCAAGAAATATGATACACTGGGGTTGCTCTTTGCTTTGTGCTTCACAAAGCCATGAGTGCACTTGTCTCCACTTGATCACATTCTGTTGTCTCCTTCTCTCAGTGCTCATCTCCCAGTCCTCTTTACATATTCACTGACATGCAACCCATCAGCTCGTGTCCACGTTCCTGGGTGATCAGTGCTCATGACTTCCTTGGACTGATCAGTGATACTGTGTGCCTTACAGACTTTGTGAAGGCCAATTAACTTGAGTTCACTAGGCATCACATGCAGGTGGCAATTACAGTCTGCCTGGACCTAGAATTCTCCTGCACAAAACACAGCAGGAAAACACTGGGCACTACGGTGTCTATTGTTACAGAAGAAATGACACCTGTTGACATTCTGTTGATTAGAATTTTGCTGTACTGGGACCAGAATGGCTCCGCAGGCTAATCCTCTGCCTAAATAGCACCAGCAGCATATGTAGATGTGAGTTTGTTTCCTGGCTGCTCCACTTCTGATCCAGCTCCCTGTGGCCTGGAGAAGCCTGTCTGTGGCCTGGAGAAGCAGTGGAAGATGATTCAGGTGTTAGGGCCCTGGATAGGCTCCTGGCTCCTGGCTTCAGATCAGCTCAGTTCTAGCTGTTGTGGCCATTTGGGGAGTCCTTCAGCACATGAAGGATCTCTCTCTCTCCCTCTTTATCTCATTCTTTCAGTAAAACTGCTCTGAGGATCTTGTGCTTTCTCAGTAAATCTGCTTTCAACTGGTCCTTTCAAATAGTTCTTTGAAATAGTCCAGTAGTCATGTAGCACAGAGAAGGCTTGCTCAGAATTCCTTTCTCCCTCTTACCTCTTCCAATGCAGAAAGCACACGTGGGGCTGAAGGAGCTGAGTGCATCAGTGGACAAGGAAACTATTCACAAGCGGGAACACCTGGGCTTGTGTCTAACCTTGGAACACTGAGGGGCAGACCAAAATCCACAGTGCTCTCTCTCCTTTGTGCCTCCCTCGGGTTAAAAATAACAGAAGAGAGTGTCCCTGGCCTCAAAGCTATCTCTTCTTATGCTTTCCTTGAGTGTAAATAAACCAAAACATACCAAGACACTATGTTAATGTCTTCTCTCTTTCTTTTCTTTTCTTAACATGAGAATAATTATTCTAACAATTGCTAGCTTCACATAAGACAAGAATTGATTTAAGCCTTTGTGTTATCTGCATTCTGCTGGGGCAAAAAATTCTGTATTCTCAAAGTCTGTCATCCTGAAAGTGGATTTGGCCACAGGATAGTGTAATAAAATCATTTCTCCATTAAGCTTCTTCTTGTGTGTTTGATTAACCCTGACATGAAGGCCATGTGTTTCCCTTTCTGAGAAGAGCTGCCTGCGCCCAGTGCTTTCGTGTCCAAAGTCTCCCACCAGGTCCTACTGCATAGCCAAGCTCAGCAACAGCCATTGCAGCCAAGTGGGGAGGAAGCTCGTGGGTGGGAGATCTTTTTGTCTCTGCTCTCTGTAAATCTGCTTTTCCAATACAAACAAGTACAATCTCACACAAAAATAGCACTTGTTGCTTTAACAGAAGATTAATGAACAAACTAGGTGTCCTGTCCAGCAGGACAGTCAACGGGGTCGCAGTCACCTAGGAGAGAATGAAGGGACAAGAGACACGAAGAATGGACAGCAAGACAGTAGGTCTGATCAAGCTGTCAGTTTATTGATTTCAACTGAGGGTTTTTATATTCTTCAGTAACTAAGGCTCAGGGAGGGAAGGAGAAACTGGGACGCAGGCCATGGTCTCAAGACCGATTGTTCTTGAGCAGCCACCATATCAACAATAGTAACCAATATATCGACAATAGCGTAGGTAATCAGTAACAAGATATCGGTAAGTACAGCATCAATCACATTCTGAAACAGTTGCTAGAAACAATTGAAGCTAAGCGTGTGATTAGTTTCATAACTTCTTTCCCAAGCATCTAGCCAACCGGGGGTTTTCCACTGTCCCATAGGTCTATATTCAAAATGGCTTCAGTGTAGCTGTAGTACATGGCTCCTGACAGCTAGGTTCTAATTCTGAGTCAGTGTACTTTTGATATTAAATTTTAGACAAAATTATAAACAACATTTTAAGAATTATGGTCTATTTTCTCACTCAAATTCTCAGATATATGCCCCTAAAACCTTGTATTACTTGTTCAAACCTTCTGCAACTCACTTGAATGTTTTAGTAGTTTTGTCTTATCTTTCCCTTGAATAGTTATTCTCTTGTATGACATTTTTGCAAGCAATGCTTTACTTGATCAAAAAGTCCTCTTTTTCTCAGATTTAGTTTTATATTTGCTATTGGAAAGGCAGATTACAGTGAGAAGGAAAAACAAAGATCCTTCATCCACTGGTTAACTCCTCAGGTGGCTGCAATGACTGGTGCTGAGCTGATCTGAAATCAGGAACCAGGAGCCTCTTCCAGGTCTCCCATATGGGTGCAGGGTCCCAGACTCTGGGCCAACCTCTCCAGCTTTCCCAGGAAAGAAGCTAGGAGCTGGAGGGGAAGAGGAGGACACAGGACATAAACCAGACGTCATGTGGGATCCTGGAACATGAAGGTGGAGGATTAGCCAATTAAGACAACAGGCCAAGTCCCCAAAATTCTTTTTCATAACAGTTCTCATGAGGAACACATTCTCTTGCTTGTGACTCAGCTTTCATTTGCTGATTTCTTCAATTACATTGTGAAATTTAATCCTTTAAACTTCCCCAAATTAAGAATAAATAATCTGGAAAATGGTGTGGTACCCTATTACCTTGAACGCAGGTGTCCTCACCTTGAACGCTGCCCTGCTTCCAAACCAGGTCACTGCTTGTGGCCTGGGAAAGCAGTCTAGGACAGCCCAAAGCCTTGGGACCCTGCACCCATGTGGAAGACCAGGAAGAAGCTCCTGTCTCCTGGCTTCTGATCGGATCAGCTAGGCACTGGCCATTATGATCACTTGAGGAGAGAATTAATGGAGGAAGATCTTCCTGTCTTTCTCTCTTCCTCTTGCATATTTTATTGTGCAATAAAAATGAATCTTTAAAAAGGTTAGCACTAAGACTAAATTTTCTTCATTAAAAACATTAAATTTGAAGCTTATTCATTTAAACCTGTGTTAAACTATGTTTCCTATGTGGGTAATTTGTGAAAACATACTTGGTAACAAACTCAGAATCCTTAGCATTTGAAATGTTAAAATGATCTAAGAATATGTTTAGAAGCGTGGAACTCATCTGCCTTTAACCCCAATTTATCCCTAGTAATGATACCTTAATGATTTAAGATGCTCTGATATTATAACATCTCTTCATTTGAATCAAGCTCAAAATTAGATTCATATGAACCCAAAATTACTTTCAACTCCAACTTTTGACTCTGAGTTGTGGTTTCATCGCTGCACTCTAGCAGCTCACAGCATGACCTGGGTAACTCCAGCAGATAACCAAGCTCCCTTCTGCCCCTCAAGGCAAGTCTGCCAAACAAGCTGAAACTGGGCTCCTGCCAGTGCTGACCACTGTGCCCAGGGTTCCACTGTGCTCCTAGGGTTGCCTTAGTCCACGGGGGAATGTCATTTCCAACTGAACAAACAATCCACTGGACCAACAACATTTACTCTCCCTGCTCATCCCCCAGACATCCTCAGCAACGCTCGGGTCCTAGTGGGAGGTGGTGATAAAAACCATTGTCCCATTTTCCAGCGAACGCACCAGAAAATGTTATGGGATTCATGGACTGAAAGACCAGACACTAAGGTCTTTCACAGGAAAAATTACTATTCTTGCTGTGCCACATGAGGCTCAGTCACATGCATATCCAAAAAGATTGAGTCCCATACAGGGGCATCTCCTTATTTGTCATTTTGTCTAATTTGCAAACCAGCAGCTATTTCAGTCCCACAGGGATGAGCCCACATCCCCCACAGAATCTGCTCCCGGACCCAGTGCTCTCATGGCTAGTTAGTGTCACGGTGCAGCCTTCTGTGGCCCACCTCTTGCCTGATACTCACTGGTGGTCCTGTGGCGAGCCCTGCCAGGCACGACCCAGCCCTAGCTTTCCTTTGACCAGAGGGTGATGGTCAATACTAACTAGCTCAGCTCGGGTCTCCCACAAGGCTGGATGCACTGGTGTGACCAAGTGGACTGGCCACTTGCTTTCTTTGGCCTTCTGTGTGTAACAAAAAGAACCAGAACTAATTTCAGTTGATGTAAAATGTTAATTGACATAAATGTTCTTTTATCTGCCAGTCAATTAAAACAGAGCTCTTAAGAAATCTCTGCCAAGGAGACACAGCAGTTTCTAATTTCTAGTTTCCCTTCTCCAAAGCACCTGGTCTCAGCCCCTCCCTTACCTGCCTGTGCAGCAGCCTAGTTGGTGCAAGTCCCCCAGGAGTCATTCCTCACCTGTAACATACTCCCTCAGTGATCCTCCCTCCCACACATCTTTTCAAATTTAAATCTAAATTTTCATATATTGCTTAAAGTTATGTCTTACTTTCATTAACTTACATATTAGTGAAAATTTATAAAGCGATTTTGGGGTTTTATATGCACAAAATTTATTACAATATGTTTTTTAAAAGGTTCTTGCCTTTTACTTATTCTAAGAAGCCAAAAAAAGCACATAAATTTTTTTTTTTTTTTTAACTGTGCATTTTTTTTTCCTTTTTTTTTTTTTTTTTTTTTAATTTTATTTTAAATTCATTAATTACATTGTATTATGTGACACAGTTTCATAGGTACTGGGATTCTCCCCACCCCTCCCCAAACCCTCCCGCCATGGTGGATTCCTCCACCTTGTTGCATAACCACAGTTCAAGTTCAGTTGAGATTCCCCCATTGCAAGCATATACCAAACATAGAGTCCAGCATCTTATTGTCCAGATAAGTTCAACGGCTTCTTAGGTATACACTCTCTGGTCTGAAGACAGAGCCAGCAGACTATCATCCCGATCAATTAAAAGCTCCAACATACCATCAGCAAAAATTTACATCACCATGGAATTAATTGACATAGTAACGAGTAACCAATATGGTAAAAGTAAATGCGATTTCTTATCCACCTTCTGTGACCACCTCATTGACATTTCAATTTAGGTTTATACACAACATATAACATTCATAACATAACTTGTTATACATAACATCGTGTCATCTTAAATTAAGGCAAACATGTGGTATTTAACCTTTTGGGATTGGCTCATTTCCCTTAGCATTATGGTTTCCAGTTTGGCCCATTTGGCCACAAAGAACTGCATTTTGTTTTGTTTAATAGCTGAGTAGTATTCCATGGAGTAGATGAACCATAGCTTTCTTATCCAATCCTCTGTTGATGGGCATTTTGGTTGCTTCCATGTCTTTGCAATTACTGATTGTGCTGCTATGAGCATAGGAGTGCATGTTGGTTTCTCATAAAACAAGTGTTCTGGATATATTCCTAGGAGTGCTATTGCCGGGTCATACGGTATGTTGTATTTGAGTTGTTTGAATGTTCTCCATACTGATTTCCATAGAGGCTGTACCAGCCTGCAGCCCCACCAGCAGTGGAGTAGGGTTCCCTTTTCCCCGCAACCTCGCCAACAAGTGTTGTTGGTGCTTTTATTCATATGGGCCAGTCTTACTGGCGTTAGGTGGTACCTCATTGATGTTTTAATTTGGATTTCCCTTATTGCCAGGGAACTTGAGCATTTTTTCATGTTTATTTGCCATTTGGGTTTGTTCCTTTGTGAAGTGTTTGCCCATTTCCCGTGCCCATTTCTTGAGTGGCTTGTTTGTTTTGACATTTTGGTTGTTTTGTAGCTCTTTGTATATTCTGGAGATCAGCCCTCTATCACCTATGTCGTGTGCGAAGATCTTCTCCCATTCTGTGGGTTGCCTTTTTACTTTGTTGATTGTTTCTCTAGCTGTACAGAAGCTTCTTAGTTTGATGAGGTCCCAATTGTTTATTTTGGTCTTGATTTCTACTGCATTTGGAGTCTTTTTTAGGAAGTGAGGGCCTACCCCTAAGTGTTCCAGTGTGTTTCCAACATTTTCTTCCAAAAGTTTGAAGGTTTCTGGATGTAGGTTTAAATCTTTTATCCATTTGGATTTGATCTTAGTATATGGTGAGAGATGTGGGTCTATCTTTTTGTTTCTGCAGGCTATCAACCAGTTGTCCCAACAGCATTTATTGAACAGACCTTCCCATTTGCCTGGGTTGTCGTTTGTCTTTTTGTCAAAGATTATTTGGCTGTATTTCTGTGGGTTCCCATCTGGTGTTTCTATTCTGCTCCATTGATCTTCTTCTCTATTTTTGTGAGCACATAAATTTATAATTAGAAATATTGATTCTTTTTACATTTCCCCCAGTTTGTTTCAGAAAATTTTATCTAATTTACTTCGGAAACTAAAATATTAGGCTATTGTGATTATTATCTAAAGTCATACGCTTACCAAAGAGCAACATTTGAAACTTCACTGTACTTACACATAGGAGGTGAGGGGCATTCCGCTATACGTTCACATACATAGTTTGTTCTTGTCTCCAAGTTATGCCTTTATGACTTAAGTATACAGCTTTTTTGACATGAAATCTCAGAAGAAAACAATACTAATGACTCTGAACATGCCTTTAGTTTTATTTTTATCAAGAAATGCAAAACAACTTATCAGAGGTTTCTATATGTCAAATGGTTGTAAACCTAGCTGCCTGAGACACTGTAACTCGGAAACCTGCCATCACTGCCTTAGAATTACCTCTTACTCTTCATAATCCTGGTTAGCTCTAGCTGTTCTTGGCTGGGATCTGCAGCAGAAAAACATTCCTTGAGCACTCCATTCACTAGACTAACTGCAGACTTGGGAAAGGGGTTGAGCCTTTTCCCTGTATAGTTACATTCCTGGGATTCTTGCTCCCCGCTGTCACTTGCAGCAGGTTCCTCTTTAGCAAACTATAAAAGACTTTAAAGTCAGGGGTAGCCCCAGGGCCTCCTCATTCTTCATGGTGTAACTCACATGTAAGTTACACAATGACATCTGTAGGGTGAGAGGCTGCTGAGGCAGCACTAGAGGAAAAAGGAGCATCCTGCTCAAATCCCAGGGGAGCTGCAGCTCTCCAGAGAAAACCCAAAATGTAAGAAAACACCATTTGGAATACTCCCAAGGGGGGAAATAGAGGTGTGTGGGCACAAAACAGCTTGAAGCAGAGAGAGAGCAAACCAGTGGGGACCTGGATTCCCAGCTCTGGGCCCCCACCCCCTGTCTGCCTTACGGGGTCACCACTGGTCACAAATAAACTCAGGTGCTCTTTTGCATGATTGCACCCTGTGTTGGATTTTCCTGCTCTCTCCAACCAGGAAACAACACAGTGGTGCCTGAACACAGGGTTTAGATTCTCCCTCTTTCTGCTTTCCTCCCCACAGTCAGTATGCCTTGTAGGAATGTGCTCTGGGTGAGGGCAGTGCCCCTTGATCATCCAACCTCCTCTCTTGGCTTGTGGTCTGGGAGGCCATCAGCAGGCTTATTGCCATGGCACAACTCCCTGCAACTGGACAAGTCTCCTTTCTCTTCTTCCCCATGGTGAGGAGCTTGGGTATTGTCAAGGACCTGGGGTGGGGGCTCCCCCTTGAGACAGCCACCTCCTGTCTTTTGTCAAAGGCGAGACTGAGCATCTTCTGACACTGGTGGAATTGCTGACAGGGTCTGACAGAGTGATTTGCATTCATTTCCTGCTCACCTGATTCTCCCTGAGCCTCTGGGCCAGGAAGTGGGCGGTGCCTCACTTAAGGGGCCCTCTGTGGAATGACCATTTCTGCCTCAGGAACTCCCCTACTATGCCACTGCTTCCACTGGTGAGTGTGAGAGCTTGGACTGGAGTGGACTGGCTGCAAGATCTGTCAGCTGACAAGTATGCTGGGTTTTGGCAGGGGTGGGCAGGGCTGGGCAGGGCTGAGCTACTATACCAGCTGGTGCACACAAGAACCAAAACAAGTGCAGGCCAGATGGAATTTACTGTAAGGCTCACTGGCAAAAGGTAAGACTAGGTGCAGTCACATTAGGTTGAACCAGAGTATCTGCTTTAAGTGCAGGGTCTGGAGCTGGTAGAACCGTGGTCACTCTCCTGCTAGGCTGCATGCTCATGAGTATGAGAACCAGGGCTGGGATTGCACCAGGCTGAACAACATGTAGCATATATGTGGGCCTGGTGTGGGGGCGGGGTGGACTGAATGGAGCTACAATACCCATGGGTGTGTGTAAGAGCTGGGTGGGATATGGAATGGACCTGACTAGACCACAACACACACCAGCACACGAAAAACGGGCTGTGGTGGGCCTTGTGGGAACTATTAGGAGTTGCCCCAACTAGGCTTTAGCACCCACTGGTGTTTGTGATGATGGGATCTGTTATAGGTTGGGTTGGGCTTGCCCAAAGCACCCATTAGTTCACGTGAGATTCTGGGGTCCATGCAGTAGGTGTGGATGACATGAAGGTGTGAAGAGAACATCTCCCCTGTTTGGCAGGGCCCAGGGGAGTTTCCAGGTGTTTTTCAGGGCCAGGCTGAGTTCTCTCTGATCACCTTGATGTGGTTTCACCCCCTGTTTGCATGGACACTCAAGCACCCCACTAAGAATTCTGTAATCTATTGAGCCATTGCTGTTGGCCCCTCTGAGATAATTTTGCAATCTATGTGAGCTTGAGAGTTAATGTCGCTGATAATGTCTTGGTGAATGTATCTTGGACAATTTACACACAAGCACAGTTAACCCCATGCCATTTCTGGACACCTTTTTGGGTACTTAACCATTGCCTCAGAATCTGGCCCAGACATGTAGCACACCTTCTGGGAAAGGGCATGATAAATGTCCTAAATGCTAATGCAAGTGATGGGAGTAACAGCTGTAAATGCTATGGCAATAAATATAGTTACTGTTATCTCAATGGCTATCCTGTCTTTGCAATTTCTTTGGGACATAGAAATGTAACTGTTCTGGCCACTTTTATAATTTTTAGCTAAAGGAATTAAGGATGCTTTTATTAAAGAAATATGCTTTTAATTATTGTTTCATTGTTTATATGGTTGTAGAGCCTATAGTTATACTGGACTTCAACATTTGAAACCCTTGTCTTGGATTTTGATGTTTTTTCCTTGTGACATATATTTCCAGTTAAATGATGGGTAAATTGTAGAAATAGAAATGTAGTAGGAATGTCTTACTGATTAGCAGGTAATCGCATGTGCCTTGGCCTTGGAGTCCTGGCTGTTGCTCCATGGCTGCTACTGAAGAATGAATAATGGCTTGCTTTGAAGAATATGAATACAGTACTTTGCAGAATTGTCTTAGGGGCACCTGCTTAGCCCTGAAGTACAGACAGAATGACCAAATGTCCATACATGACCCCTTAGTCTTGAAGTAAAAATATAATAATTACTTGTTTGTGAAGAAGCTTGTGAGGTGTCTGAATAAATAAAAAGGACAGCTTCTTCTTGAGCTGTTGCAAGAAGGCACCAAGTGACAGTGTCTGTGTCTTTCTTTATCACCAACTCCACGCACACTTCCCCAGCTCTGAACTCAGCTGGGGCTGGAATCTGGCAGTGAAAGGTTCAGCTGGTGGCAGATCTGACTAGGCAGCTGGCTGGCAAGTGCAGTGGCTGATGTATGTGACAGGCCCAAACTGCTCCTGCACTGGCTGGTGCACACAAGAGCCAAGTCTGAAGTCATCCTAAGCAGGGTTTCTTGGAGGACTCCCCAACTAGACTGCTGGACTCAAACTCTGGCCTCAGGGAAAACCACAGGCTCTGTGCTCCCACTTGAAGTGCACGTGTTGGATCTGGGCCTCCTCAATTCCTCTTGTCAGAGCAGGGGGAAAGCACACACAGATGCACACGAGGGCCATGGCAGCCAGCTCATCCAGGCCAGCAGAGGATGGTGAGTGTCTCGTCAGAGGATGGAAAGCAGGAGAGTTTGGACAACTGTCCTGGCCAAACATTGCAGCAAGTGTCTGGGACTGTGGAGACAGTCATGTGGACATTGTCACCATCAAACCTTGAAAAGATTCTCTCAACTCTGGAGCTGTTGTACAAGAACTGGCGCTAAGGCAGCAAGATGGCTCTGGGCCCGATGGACTGCAGTTCAGCTCAGGAGTGTTGTTATGCTGTAGGGGGCAGTAAGCAGATGTGGTTGTGGCTTCAGCTCTGCAGGTGGCAAATTTTCAAGAATCCTGGTGAGTGTTAGAGCGCAGTGGTCACACGTGAGTCGCCAGGCTGATCAGTGCCACAGCTCTGCAGGTGTCCTGTCGTCACTGGGTCAGTGTTGCAGTCTATAGCCAGTGACAACCAGTGGCCATCCTATCCTGCTGCCATCGCTGTCACCTCCCAGCATTTACAAGCTTCCCCAAGGAATTCCCAGGAGTCAGGTGTGAACAGGAACATTTATTTGATCATGCCTGGGTCTGCAATGAAGATGAAGATCTCGAGCTTCCATTTTTAGGGTTTTTATACAAAAAAAAAAAAATCCAGCCAATCAGACGGTTAGTATTTGGCTCCTCTACTTGCATGGTATCTTATCTTTAGGACAAACTATTGGTTAGTTCCAAGGTAGGTGGTGGGCTGCCTATCAAGGTGACTTGGCAAGTGTCACATAGGTTAAATGTTCCCAATGGGGTGCATGAGCAAATGTCCCATAAGTTGTCAGGCCTGGGGCTCACACAATTTCGTAGTACAGCAAGTGAAGCAGAAGTTACAGAACCAGAAATATAGCAGTTAGCAATGAGCAGTAGTCAAATGGTTACAATTTTGGTCTTTAAGTTCCTCAAGGGGGTGAAATCTGCAATGTTGCAGACTATCAAAGACTCTCCAGTAACACCTCCAGGACATGCTCCCCCACATTGGGGTCTTTAAGGCATCATCGAATGACTGTCCTCCACCCCCAGACAGTAAGGTAGTATGACAGCCAGGGACAATCCTGCCTCCTATCTCGCCTTCCCAGGAAGACACAGGAGACAAGGAAAAACATTGAAACATTTATCAAATACTCCCACCATCCTCCATACCTCGACCCTCCCTTCCCTGATCTGAGGCTTTCGTGGGCATGCATCCCTCTTAACTATGGAAACAAAATTTTAATATAAAATACATTTTTAAAAAGGCAGGTATTAAAGGCATAAAGGAGGAGTAAGGCAACTCTTACAGTTTTGAAGGGACCAAAAATAGTACAGGGCCAACTCTTTATGCCATTAATAGAGGAGCCCAGCCAGATTTTCTGGTTTGGATTTTGACTGAGTTTTTATATGTAATAATACTTCCTAAATGGCAACAATGACCATATCTGTCCAGGCCAAAGGCAACTCTCACCACAGCACACTGTCAAAATTCTATTTTGCTGCTTCTATTGCTGGTCATCTCTTCCTGACTGACTTACTAATCAAAGCCTGTCCTAGGAATGGATCTGCAGGGGAGTATTCTATAAGTCAGGGATTGAGAGTCTTGTGCTTTCCACAACTGTGGACACACACTCACGGCCTCAACAGGCTTCCTCTGTGAGTGACAGGAAACCACTGTGCTCTGTCCCAAGCAAGGTTCCACCTTCTAAGAATACTGCCAATCCAACACGGCTGCACCCTCACCTGCCTTACAGTACACATGAGTCCCATTCGAATGGTGACTAGAATGAGGGGGATTCATGCTAACAGGTGGTGAATGCTATGGAGCAAATGAAGCAAAGTGATGCCCTGGGGCTCTGGCTTCAGAGCAGACTGGCTGAGAAGGTGATGCTGTAGGCAGATCCTGAGGGAAGGCTGCAAATCTCTTTTTTTTAAAGATTTATTTTATTTTCATTACAAAGTCAGATATACTGAGAGGAGGAGAGATAGAGATGAAGTGGAGCTGCTGGGATTAGAACCAGCGGCCATATGGGATCAAGGCGAGGACCTTAGCCACTAGGCCAAATCTCCACGGGGTCCAGGCAGACACTCTGTAGGAGAGTGGGCCTGCTGGGGTGAGGCATGGGACACAGAACAACCAGAGAATACAGGGGCCATTTCCTGTGGGGTCAGGAGCTCTGCTGCATCTGGTTCCAGTGCTGAATGAGAGGCTCAGAGCAGCAGCTTGCTGGGTGGTACTCAATATTGCTGGAGTCTTGGGGAAAGGCAGATGTGCGGACCCTATCCATCCATGCTGCTGAGGGTAGCCCTGCCTGCTGCACTGAGAGTGAACTGTCCCTGACCTGAGAGATGGAGTCCACTAATACGTGGTCTGGGACATGAACTGGCCCTAGCAAGCACAGGGCTCGCCTGAGACTGAGAGCCTGTGGGAGAGGAAAGGACACTGAGGCCTGTGAAGCCTTTTAGGAACTGTGGCCCCCCTGACTGGGATGGTGGTGACACAAGTCATAAAAAGAAGAGGATGCAGTGTAAGGTGAAAGAGCAGAATCCTGAGTCCCACAGGACCAGCACATCAAGTTTTCACCACAGCCCAGGGCTGGAGGGCTTGCTAACTGGCCCTAGAGTGTGAGTGCTTCAGTAACAGGCTCACCACGCTTCTCTCCCCTTACCTGCAAACCATTTGCAAAGCTGCCCTACAGCTGAGCCCTGCCAGAAACAAAGCATTGTAGCCAAAATCAGTGCCAAAGTCAGCTGTCTGCTGACTAAATGGAGCGGCCACTACAGCGTGGATATTTCCCTGGAACATCGGCCCCAGCTGCACCTATGGATGTGCAGGCTCATGTGAGCTGGATTCGCCCTGGGGCCTGGTGATGGACAGGGAAGGACTCCCTTTACCTGTGTCCCACTTAGATGTCTCACTGGGCTTTGCACATCAGCTCAGGTGCCAGGCACCTCTGCACACTGCATGGGAGCCTCTCCAAGATGCTCCCTCTTCACCCCTTCTCCATTCATGCCTTCTCACCAAAATGACATCCTCCAAATGGAAAATGAAGGCACTACACAGAACCAAGTTCCTGTAGATTCACCACAGGTCTCCCCAGGAGCCATCAAGATAAAGGATTTGACCATCAGGGTCTGATCCTGCTCAGTCCCAGTCCCCACAGCCCATGAATTTTATGGGTATATTTGGCCAATGCCAGATTCAATCATCTAGTTTACTCATCTCAAATCTTCAAAATTTTATAATTTTTTTAAAAATAATTATTTTTTTCTTGTTTGAAAGGCAGAATGTCATGGACAGCGTAAGAAGCAGAAAAGGATTGTTCCATGGTTGTACCAAACCAGGAGTGTGTATCACTACGCTGATTTTTCGGTGTGGGTGGCAGGGGCCCAAGAACTTGAAATATGTCCATGGTCCTTACCAGGCACATTAGCCTATTGGTGACCCAACGCACAGTACCTGGGACCCAGAACTGGCACTTGGATGTGGGGTGCTAACACTGCAATTGCAACTTAACTTACTGCACCACAATCTAGGCCTCTCCTTGTAACTTTCTCATTTAAGGTTTATTTGTTAAAAAGGTATAATCATAGAGGGAAGAGATACAGAAAGAGATCTTCCATCTGCCAGTTCACACCTTCAGGAGACACAGTGGCTGGAAGTCAGTAGCCAGGAGCTTCAGCCAGGACTCCCATGTTGAGGCAAGAGTCCAAGCACGTGTGCCATCTTCTCATGCTGTCCCAGGCTCATTATTAGCAAGAATCCAGCTCAGACTAGGGCAGCTGGGACTGGAACTGCACCCCTATCGGATGCCAGTGTTCCAGGCAGTGGCTTTGCCTGCTACACCCATTGTAGCTTCTTTCAGCTGACCCACTTAACTTCTGTAGGCATGATATGCTTAGGCAGTGTCCAAGATGTTCTGTCTTTGTCTACCACTGTGGAGTCATTATCCACCTGCTGTCATGCCAGACACTTCCCAACACAAATAATCCCCTTAGTTTGCATATAGTTATGGACCCAGCATGATGGTTGGATTAGTTCATACTTCCCCTTGCAAGAGCTGCGATCCCATATGGCTCCCTGCATGTGACCTGGTAAAGCAGTGGAGCATGCCCCAAAAGTCTTGGGACCCATCACCCAAAAGAAGCTACTTGATCCTTTGAACCAATTTAGCTCCAGCCATGCAGACACTGGGAGAGTGAACTAGCAGATGGAAAATCTTTGTCTCTATCTTTCCTTCTGTCTGTAAATCTGCTCAGATTCTCATGCAAATGAGGATGTTCTCTTTCCCTAAAACCCTGCATGAATTCTCTCATGCCTAAAGCCTGAAACAAATCTAAAACCAGTCTCTCTCTCTGCTCTGTCCCTTCCTGAAACATAAGCATAGAACCTGCAGCCACATGTAGACTTGAAGAGGAGCAAGTGCAAGCACCCACCTGGTTGTTTCTGGGTTGCAATCCTCAGCCTGACCACTGAGTCAACTTCCGCTGTGATTTCTCACTGGACTGGTGACCGAGTTAACAGGCCAAATATGACCAAATTCTACAGACGCTTTTTAAACTATAAAACTCATTTCTAACATTCCCATCACTTCCTTGGAATGACCTCTTACTCTTCAAAATCCTGGTTAGTATTAGGGGGTGTAAGCAAGATCACTCCAGACATGTGTAAGGTTCATTAAGGAGTCTTTACCAACCAAGCTTGGTGATAAAAGACCATACTAGAAAAAGCAAATCACAAGTCCATATGGCAATCCAATCAATCATAATCCAACCAAACATAATCCTAAAAGGAGCAAATTGTCATTACCCGTAAGTCCATCCAATAAGCTGAAGACTTATGTCTCAGCTTCCCCAACAATATAAGTTATCCTAAGAGATATGCAACAAATATCCTGGGCACACTTACAAAGCTGCAGACATTCGCCATTCCCTGGCTTCTCTGGCCACATTCCATCACCATTAGGCCTCACCTCTGCTGGAACTCCTGATAGTACACAAACCAGAAACAATATTACCATATCCATTGTCTCATGTAAGCAGTACACAAGGACCATGATTGCTCTGACCAACAGAGCCAGTAACGTGGACAGGGAGAAGGTCTGGTAATGAAGCACCGACGGGAGACCAGTGATGGTAGAAGTCTGCGAAGTCTCGTTTTATTGCTGCTTCACCTCTCCTTATATGCTCTTCCCCCACGTCCGAATTTAGCAGAATATTGCGTACAGATCAATCCAATTACTCCAAGTGTTTTTAGTCGCAAGCCCAGTTTCTGTTTCTACCCAGCTCTACGAGTGCTAATCAACTCCTTAGCTCACTGTCAATGGGTGCTGGCTATCACTGGCTGCACCCCATATCAGCCCTAGCAGTTCTTGGCTGGGATCTGCAGATCATTCCTTGAGCACTCCATTCACTAGACTAACTGCAGACTTGGGAAAGGAGTTGAGCCTTTTCTCCAGTAAAGGAAATAACAGCCTCATTTCAGACTCGGCTGCACTCTGGTCATTTCAGTTACATTCCTGGAATTCTTGCTCCCCACTGTCACTTGCAGCAGGTTCCTCTTTAGCAAGCTATAAAAGACTTTAAAGTCAGGGGTAGCCCCAGGGCCTCCTCATTCTTCATGGTGTAACTCACATGTAAGTTACACAATGCCATCTGTAGGGTGAGAGGCTGCTGAGGCAGCACTAGAGGAAAAGGGAGCATCCTGCTCAAATCCCAGGGGAGCTGCAGCTCTCCAGAGAAAACCCAAAATGTAAGAAAACACCATTTGGAATACTCCCAAGGGGGGAAATAGAGGTGTGGGCACAAAACAGCTTGAAGCAGAGAGAGAGCAAACCAGTGGGGACACTGGATTCCCAGCTCTGGGCCCCCCTGCCCCCACTGTCTGCCCTGCAGGGTCACCACTGGTCACAAATAAACTCAGGTGCTCTTTTGCATGATTGCACCCTGTGTTGGACTTTCCTGCTCTCTCCAACCAGGAAGCAGCACAGTGGTGCCTGAACACAGGGTTTAGATTCTCCCTCTTTCTGCTTTCCTCCCCACAGTCAGTATGCCTTGTAGGAATGTGCTCTGGGTGAGGGCAGTGCCCCTCGATCATCCAACCTCCTCTCTTGGCTTGTGGTCTGGGAGGCCATCAGCAGGCTTATTGCCATGGCACAACTCCCTGCAACTGGACAAGTCTCCTTTCTCTTCTTCCCTATGGTGAGGAGCTTGGGTATTGTCAAGGACCTGGGTGGGGCCTCCCCCTTGAGACAGCCACCTCCTGTCTTTTGTCAAAGGCGAGACTGAGCATCTTCTGACACTGGTGGAATTACTAACATGGCCCGACAGGGTGATTTGTATTTATTTCCTGCTCACCTGACTCTCCCTGAGCCTCTGGGCCAGGAAGTGGGCGGTGCCTCACTTAAGGAACCCTCTGTGGAATGGCCATTTCTGCCTCAGGAACTCCCCTACTATGCCACTGCTTCCACTGGTGAGTGTGAGAGCTTGGACTGGAGTGGACTGGCTACAAGATCTGTCTGCTGGCAAGTATGCTGGGTTTTGGGGGAGGGCTGGACTACTGTGCCAGCTGGTGTACACTAGACCCAGACTGGGTGCAGGCCAGATGGAATTTACTTTAAGGCTCACTGTGGCAAGAGGCAAGACTGTGTGCAGTCATATCACCTGAACCACAATACCCTGGGCAAGAGCAGAATCCAGGCTGGTAGGAGAACTGTGGTCACTCTCGTGCTAGGCTGCAGCTCACACTGGTGGCCATGAGAACCAGAGCTAGCATTGCACCGTGCTGAACAAGACGTGCATTATTTTGGGTCTGGTGCTGTGATGGGGTGGACTGAATGAAGCTACAATGTACAGCAGTCAGGATTTCAATCTGTGCTCTATGAAATGCTGGCACTGCAAAAGCAGCTTTACCTGCTGTGCCACAGAACTGGCCCTTTCAGTGTGGTTTGTATCTGAGTTGCTGTATTTGCTCATTTCAGGTTTTTTGTTTGTCCACACCTCAGGGTATGCTTACCTCAAGACCTATTGCCGGCGGCGACGCCCGCACCACCGCATTCCCCAAGCTGAGCCGAGGGACTAGGGTTGAAAATGGAAACAGACAGTGGGTCATTCATGTAAGGAAAATGCCACTTTATTGAGAAAATGCTGCTCTTTTATACTATTTTCTAATTTTCTATACATTTCCACCCTCACTCCCGGGGCCTTATCTATCTCTCCATTTGACATTGTTTAACCTCTTCTGGACACACTCTCAGGAAGCTGCGGTAGGAGGGATGGCCAAAGATTCTCAATCCCTGAAAGTTTGCATAGATAACAGAGCAAACAATTCTGGGAATCACTCAAGCATCCTTGTGACCAGCATGCAGGCTAGATGGTGGAATTTTCCCATGGTTGGGTCTAGGAGATGTCGGCCACAGCAACCTATGACACCTGGGGATAAAAGGAGTTGTGTGTGAGTGGGGATAAAAGGAGTTGTGTGTGAGTCGGGAAAAACGTCTTAAGCTGAAGGTGGAGCAGGTGTTCTTGGCATGATGAGATTGGAGTGTGAAGTGGAACCCTCCCCAGGGACAGGCAACAGGTTGAGGGAAACATCTCTTGATGCGTCCTCTAGATATTGCCTAGGTGGACCCCTGTGCGTGAGCCATAGGTGCAGAGGAGGAAGGCAGGGCAGGGCAAGAGGCTCCTGTGTGGACAAGAATGCTTCCTGTGCTACCAAAGCTTACTACCCTGTGGAGTTTCCTTTGACAGAAAATGATCCAAATGATAAATATGCAAGTCTAATATCCAAATCTCTTAATGCTACAGAACCAGGTGCATTGAGTCTGCAACTTGCAAGCCTGGCTGTTAGGATGGCCAGCTCACTGCTGCCTGCAGGAACCCCACTCCCTGGCTGTGAGTTCACCCAGTGCTCCTTAGGGCTGCCTGGGATTGATTGCTTGGATGCTCCAACTCTCCTGAATGTGTCTTGTAACCCACATGCCTGGGGTAAGCTAGGCACTTCCCTTGTTACTATAGCCCTGCTGCTTAGGGTATAACAATACAGGAAGCCAGAGGTTTACCACTTGATTCCTGGACGCCCATCTGCCCACAGGCACAAGTGGAACTGCCTTTCCTCCCAAGAGTCTCAAGTCCTGCTCAGTCCCTTCAGCCTGTGTCCTCAACATTAAGATTAAACAATTGACTACGGTAGAAAAAAGTAAAAATCATTATTGGTTTGTGTAGTTTTATCAGTTTAACCATAGCTATTTAATATCATTTGTCTTCCACAGTTTTCTATTCTCTGACAACACTTGCAATCATATTTATGAAATACACTTTAACGGATTTTTCTGGCAACTTTTTTTTCATTTGCTATTATTATCATTTTATTATATAGTTCCATAAGCCCTGAAATTACTCTTCCTCCCAAATCCTCTCCTCTTGCACTGATTTCCCCATATATTAATCCAGTGGTATAGTTCCATATAAACAGTCATAAGGCCATCATTGCAGGGGTACACAGCGGCAGAGTTCAGCATCCTATTGTCAAGGTTTATTTAATAGGTTCGTCGGGAGTGCATCTTTAATCTGTAAGTAAAGATGCTTACTGTATTCTATCTTCCTATCTGGATATGGAAATTCCCATTATACAATTACTATAGATGACCTTAAATGAAAAGACACAAAATAAAATCAGCAACAGGAAGAATAAAGTAACTAACAATGCCATGAAGTTAAATGACATGCCACTGAATGACTAAGGTGTCACTGAATAAATTAAAAAGAGAATGAAGAACCTTCTTGAAGAAAATGATGCTACTGTATGATCTGTCAGTGAACAACTTAATAAGAAAAAAAGTGTTTTAGAGAAACAAAAACTAAAACACACACAATCCATGAGAACATCTTAAATATCATTTGTAGGGCAGGTTTGGAAGAGGCATATTCCTTACTGTTGAAGGATTTTATTTCATTTTCAAAGACAAAGGAAAACTTTGCAGGATACATTATTCTGGGCCAACACATTTTTGCTTTTGGAAACCAGGATGTGTCACTCCATTCTCCTCTTGCCTGTAGAGTTTCCAAAACATCTTGGGATGCTTTTAAGTTTCTAAGTTTGCTCTTGAAACTGACTCCTGTTCATCTCACACTCATCTCATACTCATCTCCCTGCTGGGACCAGGTCAGCAATGAGGTCAAATCTGATATGGCAGTGAGAGACAAACACAAGCTCACTACCAAGTGCTTGATCAGTGACACTGATGTTTGTTTTCCTTAATCTGTGTGTAACCTTATATTCTGCTCCACAGATGGAAAAGAATTCCTGATGGATCCTTCAATTCCAACACCTTTAAGCATGGAGAAGTTGGCAATACCATTCCTCTGAAAGGGTCCATTCTTCTTGGTGGAGATGGCATTTAATGAGAGGGATAGTTTAATAGGTCAGGTTTCTGTTAGAATAAGAGAAGGGAAATCTTTTAAAAAGTGTGCAAAATGGGGGAGCTTTGGCAGTAGCTCAACTGGCTGATCCTCAACCTGCAAGTGCCAATACTTCATACGGGCATTATGAGAGCTGGAAAGTTTAAAATAGTGTCAATCTTGTTAGGACCTCTAAGTCTGCTTGAGTCTCAGGGTGAGCAGAAAACATATGCTCTGGTAGGGACACCTATGTAAAATCAGAATATAAGAAAAACATCTGTCCACTTTAAAACTTGGCTAACTGTAAAACTGCTGGCTAGGGACCTCCACAATGGCTCAGTGGCTTAATCCTCACCTTGCTTCCCATCCAGCTCCCTGCCTGTGGCCTGGGGAAACAGCAGAATATGGCTGAAGAATTGGGACCCTGCACCTATGTGGGAGACCTGGAAGAATCTCTTGGCTCCTGGCTTCAGATTGGTTCAACTTTGGCCATTACAGCCACTTGTGCAGTGAAAGAGCAAGTGGAAGCTCTTTCTCTCTGTCTCTCCTTTCTGGATATCTGCCTTTCCAACATAAATAAAATAAATTTCAAAGAAAAAAACTGGCTTCTGTGACCCATATTTGCTTGCTCACTTGTGTCAGCTTCTCACTACCAAGGAGTCTATATACACACTTGCCCATTGGATAGCTTCACATAATTCAGTTATTGTGTGTTATTGTGTATATTATTGTGTATAATCCTATGTATTGTGTATAAATGGTGTGAGTATGTTCTTTAATGGTGTCTGGGAGTTGGGTTGCAGGTGGCCAACTTCCACCCTTCTCCTCAGATTGTCACTCAGCCAGGAAGTTTTCTCTGACAGCCCCGGCCAAAACACAGGTCTTTTACACTCTTTACTGGGAAGCAAGAGTGCTCAACCCTGAGAAGACAAAACATTCCTGCGATTTCCCCTTTGTCATATTGTATCAATGCCAGCTTAGCTGATTGAATAGTTTTCCATGCCAGTATGAGTTTCAAAGCACTTACCTGTGACTTGTTAAGGCTGCTTCCCTATTCCACTTGTGGAGGCAAGGACCAGTGCACTGGCTGGTGAGTAAAGACAGCGAGCTTGTAAGAGTGTGCCTTTGACTCATTTTTGTGAAATAGAATTGGTCAACTCTCAACGCTCACTGGTTTTTGTGCCAGTTGCTCCACTTTCTGTCCAGTTTCCTGCTTGTTGCCTAGGAGAGCAGTGGAGGACAGCCCAAAGCCTTGGGACCTGGCAACCAGAAAAAGCTCCTAATTCTTGGCTTCAGTTCAGCTCAACTCTGGTTATAACAGCCACTTGCTGAGTGAGCCACTAGATAGATAGAAGATCCTTGTCTCTGCTTTTCTGTGTAAATGTACTTTTTCTATTAAAATAAATAAAGTCTGTCTTAACATGTAAGAAATGCATACTTGCCAAAAGCTGTCTTTTGCAGGACAAAGTACCAGTCCCACTCTAAGTTTCTCATTTTCTCACTAAAACAATGACTGGCTTGGTTCTTGCTGTGGGCTTAGCATCCTCTCCTGGAGCTCCATCAGCTGCCGTGCTCACTCTTGGTCTTTCTTGGATGCTTTGTGCATCTACAGGAATGGGTTCCTCTGCTTGAAGGCACATCCCAACCAGGCACAGGTATTATCCATCAGACAGCTTTTAAAAGAAGGCAATAGAGGACACACCCCGAAGGCAAGGAGAAACAGACAAGACTTGCTCTAGAGGCTGACCTAGGGCACAAGATGAGCCTGAAGGCAGGAAGCTTGGGCAATTATTTTTGTAGCTTGCAGAGCCTGCCTTGGGGGATAAAGACAAGAACAAAAGTGCCTGTTTTGCTGAGGTCACCCAGGGCTTGCTTCTGTGCAGATTGTTCTGGTTTCTCTAACACTAACACCTGAGCCCTATATTATAACACAAGCATATGTTGAGAGATGTGACTGGGGCTCAGAACCTGTGAGTCTACAGCCCCCGGTTCTGGTATTTCATCACCTGGCCCTCCTCTGAGCAGCGCTTCTTCCACTGACACACAGGGCTGCTGGACCGTGCTGGCAGCCACATGATGAGAAAGTGAAAGTGACAGATGTTCATGGTTTACGAGTGCATAATTGCCGGAGACCAGCTCCAGCTGAGAGCTTGAAAGGATAGCTGAGAGCTTGAAAGGATGCGTGGATCGGTCGAGACTATAAGAGAAACAGAAAAGACATGGACCACTATGGCTTGATGCTCATAATGGACAACTCAGAAAAGTTGCCTTCTTTATTTATACACAAATCATCACAAGTTTTTGCACAATATCCAATTGTTTCATTTTTACATCATGGTTAATAAAATGCAAAAAACAATCCTAAAAAATATTATTTACTTTAAAGAACATTTCTGGCAAACCATTACTCATTGAAATCTGCAGTGACCTGGCTGAAGCCAGGAATTCCACGGTTGGCAGCGCATGCAGTTACATATTGAGAAGTAGTTTATTTGTACTCAAAATTAATTTTATACTCAAAATCAATTTTTACTAAACACAACTAATATTGATTAAAATATTAAGAGTATAGAATTAAAAGATCATAAATAAAAGGATTTTATAAAAGCATATAACATAGATTCTTAGCTAAATCTTATAATCAAGTCATGCATTAATTACCGTCACCTTCACCTAGTGCTGATTCAGTTGTTTTTTGTTCTTTTGTTAAAGGGCAGTTAAAGGGATCAAGGAAGCTCAGCCAATCTACAAACACAGGGCTTTACAAGAAACTTCCTTTTATCTGTATAAACTGTTTTCTTTCCCTAAGTATAAGTGCCAATATAAGATAGAAGTTTTAATAAACTATTTTCTTTCCCTAAATATAAATGCCAGTGTAAGATTGAGATTTCAAGCCATTTTGAGGGGGTTCACGTTTGTTTCCCTTTAGAAGATGCCCCATATACTTTTGCTTTCTGTGATGAGAAACTAGAATGCGTCATATCATGTGTTGTAACAGTTCAAGGCACATGGTAAACAAACTCTTTGTACCTCCATGATTGTCATCAGTTCCAAGATATTATCAAGCCATTTCTTAGTGAAAACATTACTTATACTAGGGCAAATTCCAGGACAAAAGTGGGCACATAACAGGATGTTTGGAGACATTGTGGGCTCAATTGTACTATTGTATACTTTCACCTGTGTGTCATAGCCTTACGTCGCTAAAGATGTTTTTATCATAACATGATTGATCAATTTGAGGTGTCATACCAGTTACAGGAATCATTTCCCATTAGCAGAAAAAAAAAAAAAAACACCCTCAGGAGAATTCTATGAAACATCAGAGAGGTGATTGAGTGTCCATACAATGGTGTAAGGCAGCAATGAGATGACCAGAGACATTCCACCAGGCCTTGCCTCACTGCTAGAAACTCCTCATAGCCTTGCTAACCAAGGAGCGGTGCCAGCCTGATCAAATAAAAAAACAGGAAGTGCTATTGTCCCTGACAACCTCACAAGCCATGGGCAGTAATAAGCAGCTTGGTGACTTTGAAGGCGCTCAGATCTCTGCTTTGTCACTGAGTGGGCATTGCTGAGGCTGCTGGAAGTCACTATTTGTAGCCCACCTCTAAGGGACAAAGACCGCATGCGCATCCATTCAAGTGCTGAACTACGACATAGCAAGGGTGGGGAGCAGCTTTTTAGTTGAATTGCTGATTAGGACAATAAGATTCAGGATAGCATTTGACAACTGGAAAGCAAGACACCTCCGTGAGAAGGGAATCTTGCCATCTGTCAGGAAGGCTGTAATTTGTCCCTTAACACATGCAGCATAATCACACTTTCCAGTGGGCAGTACAGGAACTACCCAGGACTTCCTAATTAGAGTCCCCCAGTGGGGAAGGCTTCCACAGGATGCCTGGTGGGAACCCAACAGAGGACTCCTGTCCAGCCCAGTCGATTGACATAATGAAGAGTCACGGAACTCTCTCTCTCTCTCTCTCTTTTATTGGAAAGTCAGACATACAGAGAGGAGGAGAGACAGAGCAGAAGATCTTCCTTATGACGGTTCACATTTCAAGCAGCCACAATAGCCAGTGCTGTGCCTATCAGAAGCCAGGAGCCAAGAACTTCCTCCAGGTCTCCTACACAGGTGCAGGGTCCCAAGGATTTGGTCCATCCCCAACTGCTTTCCCAGGCCACAAGCAGGAAGCTGAAAGGGAAGTGGAGCTGTCCGGATTAGAACCGAAGACTATATGGGATCCAGGCTCGTTCAAGATGAGAACTTCAGCCACAAGGGCACAGTGCTGGGCCGGAGGCAGGGAACTCTTAACAACCCCTAGGCACATCCTGAATTCCCACTGTGTCTGCCTCTCCTGCCAGAAGACACCCCACATCCTGGATCCCTCCTGGGAGGAGTTTTTCCCTTCCCTCCTCTTTTCATGTTTACTTGTTTGCTTTGCAAATAATTCCTGTAATCTGTAACGGATTCGCAGCTTTTACAATTTTTTTTATTAATTTCTATATTAAGCTCATTAAAGAGCTCACCAGGTTTTGCTGGTAACAGACTTGCTCCCTGCCTGTATTCAAAGGTCTTGTATCTGAATTTGTTTCTACTTTCCAGTTAGCAGGTATCACAGGATTTTTCACCAGTTTGGAATCCTGCTGCTGTCACAGTCTGGTCCACTTGAATAGGTGTGATGGCTTGTGCAGCACAGCTCTCGAGGGTAACTCCTTTGTTTCCTGTATCATTGGATGTGTGACTGACGGGGCAGCAGCTGCATTGTCAGCTGAGCATTTCCAGGCATGAGTAGGTGGCAGCCTTTTCAAAGGAGATACCAAGAGCATGGCCACCCCAGCTTGGGACAATATCTGGGCTTCTTATAGCTAAATCAATCAATAAAAAGACTGCAATCTTCATATTAATATCACACAAAATAAAAATATCTCAGAGCCGTCTGGAAGAAGGCTCTGGAATAAAATCCAGGGTCTTCTGAAAACATGTTCAATGACATCAGAAACATTGAAGTGCTACAGAGAAACCTTGTGGTGGCATTGCATACTAGCTACCACATAGCTAGGGTCCCTCTGCCTGAAAAAATATGTGTTGTTTTCAGGTTTTGTTGTACTAGCTTTTTTTTTTTTTTTTGTCTTTACTCATGTACTTATGTTTTAGGGCTTATAACATTACATATTTATATAATTTATTTCAAAATAAAGTATGCACTAATGTGTATCTAAATTTACACAAAATTTGTGTTTATTGCTTTTCTTGTCCCCTGTGATGAAGCACCTCAGATCTATGAATAGGAAACCTTGGAAGTACAAGTACATTTCTATGTTGTGTCAATAAACATGAATATTAACAAGGTTACTTATGTCTTTCTATATTGAATTCAATAAGTTGATGAATTTACAAATATGCATGCAAAGGTATACTCATCTAATTGGACTATATTTGCAGATGATATCCATGTGCCCAACTAACAGGAGCAGCCTCAGTGTTTTTTGAAAATCTTCGTGAGCCTTTGAGTGACCTTTGGCCTCTAGCCTGGCCCATCTTTTTGCTTTGCGCATGCACATTCAACATCCCAAAGTTCCTGCAGTGCATACATCTGAACTGTGTCCTTGCTTGGGCTCTCCTCGCTACAGCCTTCAGCCATCTCAGTAAGTGTGTGCCCAGGGACCTCAGTCATATATCTGAATTGTCTCCTTGTTACAGCCTTCAGCCATCTACACTGAGTGTGTACCTGGGCCACTCCGTCAACCTTTGGATCCTGCACCCATGTGGGAGACCTGAAAGAGGCTATGGGCTCCTGGCTTCAGATTACAGCTGCTTGGGGAGTGAACTATTGGATGGAATATCTTCCTCTCTGTGTATCTGACTTTCTAATAATAATTTAAAAAATGAATGTCTTTAAAAAAAAAGATGCACTGACATAAGTCTCTTCCTGGAGGGATTACGTGGGAAACAAGGCCAGCTCTCATTGGGAGGGATACCCCTTGGCTGGGCTGGGCTCTCTGGACTGATGTGGTTCTGTCAGCTCTCACAGCTCCAGGAAGTAGCTAAATATGCCCTGGGTTTTTCTCCTGTTAGAGTGTGGGCATAATGTTAGTATGTTAGAATGTTAAGAATATTAGCGTTACGTGATATTAGGCACATTGGGGTGAGAAGCCACTACTTCGCTAGGTCAAGGAGGCACCTGAACTGTGGGAAAGCTCCACTTTAACAAGAAATTTGTCTCCCTTGTTTCTTTATAACAGCTGCAGGAAGGCAGGGGCACAGTTCCCCCTGTCCCAGGGACTGGAGGAACCATAAAGATAAGGGTGCCAGGATGGGATGAGCCGTAAATAAGAAGTGTGGGAACGTAAACAATAAGTGTAGGAATGTAAATAATGAGTGTGAGAACGGAATAGACTGCTTGCACCTGGGAGCCACATAAGTCTAAATTTGTTACTTTTGAGTTGACTTTGATATATGTTACAGCCAAAATGGGGTATATAATCTCTAGCCTTATGTTAGGCCAGGGTTAAATCCGCTTGGCTGGCCTGTGTGCCCCAAATACGATCTGACCCCAGCATGTTAGCACAATAAACTCTGTTTGCTTTTTGCATTACCAGCGAGGCTCTTTGTCGTTATCTGGGGGTTGACTAGCTTACACCCTAACGTCCAGGGGCAGCACTGGCCTGGACTCTAACACTCCACAAAAAATTTTCACAAGAGGCAAAGTGGAGCCACTGAGCTCTGCTGGTGACTGCAGCATGCTTGTCTGCTTTATTGTTTCCTAGGGCCTATATTGATGTACAGAGCTACGTGCACTCATTTCCGTGCTTTGGTTTGGGGAGTTAAGATAATTTGTACTGATGTAATTTATTCAGTGCATACCTGCATTTGTGACCCTGCACATGATAAATTTTGCTGAGGGCTTCTTATTTGGTATAGTGAAACACCGCACATCTGCTGATTGAGAAACATGGCTATATGAATAAATGTAGATTCTTTTGCATATATCTCTGAATATTAATGCTTATGTAAACATTTTCATTTTTAAAAAACTTATTTTATTTGTACTGGAAAGTCAAATACACAGAGAGGAGAAGTGGAGAGAAAGAGCTTCTGTACCTTGATTCACTCCCCCATCAGCCAACAAACTGAAGCCAGCAGCCAGGAGCTTCTTCCAGGTCTCCCACATGACTTGGAGCCATCCTCAACTACTTTCCCAGGCCACAATCAGAGAGCTGGATAGGAAGTGTGGCTGCTGGGATTAGAATCGATGCTGATGTTGGATCCCAGTGCAAGGAGAGGACTATAGCAGCTGGGCTATCATGCCAGGACCAACATCTTCCTTTTTAAGCACTACATTTGTCATGATTTTTTTAGATTTATTTTTAAAATTTTTTATTGCAAAATCAAATATACAGAGAAAAGGAGAGAAAGAGAGGAAGATCTTACATCAACTGGTTTACTCCTCCAGAGGTCAGAATTGCAGGAGCTGAGCCAATCTGAAGCCTGAAGCCAGAAGTTTCTTCCAGGTTTCCCACATTGGTGCAGGGTGCCATTGCTTTGAGTGACCCTCCACCTGCTTTTATGGGCCACAAGCAGGAGCTGGATGGAAAGTCTAGCAGCCAGGGTATGAGCCCGTGCCCATATGGGATCGCAGTGCATGTAAGATGAGGATTTAGTTACTGGGCCATTGCCCTGGACCCTTAACCATTTTCTGCTGGAAGAGCATGTGCATGTGCTTCCTTTGGAGCTAGTACATGAAGGTCAGTGTGTTGTTGGTGAGGTGCTCAAGAAACTCAACAACAGCAAACAAGCAATCCAGCTAGGACATGGGCTAAAGGACCCATGGTAGCCTTGTAGCTTAAGTCATCTTGGATGTGTCAGAATCCAATATGGCTCCACTTTTTATACCAGTGGCCCCACTTTCCTTCCAGTTCCCTGCCTGTAGCTTGGGAAAGCAATCTAAGATGTTTCAAAGCCCTGGATTCTGCACCCATGTGGGAGACCCAGAAGACACTTTAGGCTCCTGGCTTCAGATCAGCTCAGCTCCAGTCAATGCAGCCACTTGGGAAATGAAGAGGCAGACAGAAGATCTTCCTCTCTGTCTCTCCTCTTCTCTGTATATCTGACATTCCAAAAAATAATAATAATAAATCTTAAAAGCAAGTGAAGACTACATGAAGAAAATACTGGGGCTGGCACTGGAGTTTAGTTGGATAACTGCAGTGCTGGAACCCTGTTGACGCGGGCTTGAGATATGGTTGTTCCACTTGCAATTCAGCTCACTGCTAATGATCCTGGGAAAGCAGTGGAGGATGGTGCCCCCATGTGGTAGAACTGTAAGAAGCTTCTGGCTCCCAGCTCCAGATGAGTTCAGCTCTGGCTCTTTCTTTAAAATCTGTCTTCCAAATCAAGCTGAATCTATCTTGAAAAGTAAGGAAAGTAGGAGAGGAGGTGGAAACGAGGTGGGGACAAAGGGTACGGTGGTAAGTATCCTTAAATTCTTAGAACGGTACATGTGATCGGACTGCTGTTGTGGCCACAGTGGTTAAAGCCATGCCCTGTGACACCGCATGCTACATGGCTGAAGTGTCAGCTACTCTATTTTAGATCTAGCTCTCTGCTCAGGGCCTGGGAAAGGCAGCAGAAGATGGTGCAAGCACTTGGTCATATTGCACCATCTGGAGAGTGAATCAGCAGATGGGAGATCTCTCTGCCTCTCTCCGTTTTTTCTCTCTCCCTCTCTCCTGTCTCTGTGACTCCTACTGCTTTTCCAGATGCATTGGAAGGGAACTGAATCAAAATGGGGCATCCTAGACTTGAACCTGAGCACATAAGGGATGCCAGTGTGATAAGCAGCAAGCTGCCCATCCAATCACCACGCCAGCCCCTCACATGTGCATCTTGAAAAGATTAAAAAGCGCAGGGTCACAGTCTGGAAAATGTTTCTCTGAAAGATGTGTGTTCTTTTTGCTCAAACAAAACACATCTGTCAGAAACTCTTCAGAGAGTGCTTATATATGTTAAAATCTGTTGCACTCTGAATACAGAGATTTTACAGCAAAAATGTTCTCATGCTCAGAGAGGTAAGTGTGCTACAGTGTTAGAACTTTCACAAAGCTACATTCTATCAGCTCCTTACCTCCCTAAAGAGCTGTACAGCATCATTGTTTATGTAGTCTTCATGAGTGTACAGCTCTTCAGGGAGGCAAGGAGTTGGTCTAATGTGTAGGGGACCATTGTGTTAAAGCCAGAAGTACTTGGGGCCAGTATCATAGTACAGCGAGATAAGATGAATTCCAGAAATGGAAGGAGACAAAGAAATCACAAAACACACACAATACATATCAAGCTTTTCCTTTCTTGTGGACTAGAAGAATTAACAATATTAAAATGTCTATACTACCCAAAGCAATCTAGTTTCAATGCAGCTTTGGCCAGAATATCAACGACATGCCTCACCAGAAACAGAAGCAAGAATTAAAATGCACATGGATTCTTGGATCTCCATCAAGGCACCACCCAACTCACCTTTTGGCTGCAGACTGAAGGCTTTGTGCACTTGGCTGGTTCACGGCATGATATGCTTAGAAACTGTGCTGGTGGACATGATGCTGCACAGGAATCTTATACATGATATAACCTTGCTTGGCCATGTATCCCAGTCTGCAGGCCAGTGGGGCATGGCACTCTGCACCACACGGCCAGCTAAAGGTGCTGCCTGCCATGAACTCTAAAGAGAAATAGAATCACATCTGACTGTTCCTTCCTGGCTTACCTGATGGCTGCCAGCAGACACGGGGGAAAGGCCCCACTCATCTAGGGATGGCAGAGTCTATGTTTGGGCTATATGGAGCAACAGTGCTGCCATAAACCTAGTGCTGGGGCTGGTATTGAGGTGCACCAGGTCAAGCTACTCAGCAGTGCCAGCATCCCAGGTAAGCACTGGGTCAGGTCCCAGCGACCTCACTTCCAATTCATCCCCCTGCTAGTTTACCTGGGAAAATAATACAGGGTGAGGTGCATCCTGTACCTCTGCCACAACATAGGAGACACAGAAGCAGCTCCTGACTTAGCCCAGCCCCAGCCATTGAAGTTATCTGGGCTGTGCACCACTGGATTAAAAACCTCTGTCTGGTTCCCCTCTCTCTGTAACCATGTCTGTTGAATAGATGATTGTTTTAATATACATAGCATGATGAATGGGGTGTGTTTTTGAGTCAATGAATGTTTGACTTTTGGGTCTATATCTGGTACTAGGCCTGCTAGCTCATATGACACTTGTATTCCTAGCCATTAAGGAAATCTCCACACTATTTCCCATAGTTGCCGCACTCACTGACAACAAGCCAATGGTGTGTTGAAGTTGCCCTTCACCACATCCTTGCTGGTGTGTGTTGCTCTTTCGAGGGTAAGAACTATTTAGATTGGGTTGAAGTGATATATCTTCATCTTTTTTTTAAAAGATTAAATTTTTTATTTGAAAAGCAGAGACAAAGAAAGAGAGAGAATGTTTTAGCTGCTGCTCCCCTCCCCAAAAGATCACAACAGCTAAAGATGAGCTGATCCAAAGCCAGCAATGAAGAACTTGCAGTGGGTGCAGGGAAGGGACCCAAGGACTTGAGCCATCCTCTAATGCTTTCCAAGCTATTAGTAGAAAGCTGGATTGGAAGGGAGCTGTCAGGTTTTTGAACCAGCAACCATATTGGTTTAGCCTGTTGTGCACAGTGTCCCTTGGGGTTACAAAATGCATTTAAACAGCTAGTTAATATTAAGCATTTTCCCCTTACATTTGTTCTCCATTTCCATTTGTTCTATTGAGAATTGTCTATTCAGTTTCTTGTTCCATTTCTTTATTAAATGTTTGTCTTGTTGTAGATGTGAATACTTTGTTGAGTAAGGAGCATGCAAGAATCTTCTCCTATCGTGTCATGTGTCTCTCCACTCTTTTGATGTTTCCATGGCTATACAGACATTCTGAATTATATTAAGTTTAAGTATTCTACTTCTGTTTCGGTTGCCTGAACCTTGAAGTCTTACTTGAAAAATAATCACCCTCATTGCTGTTTTCAAGTATCTCCCCTACATTTTCTTGTAGCAATTTCATAGTGTCAGGACATGAATTTAGGTGTTGGACCCACCTTGAGATAATTTCATGAGGTAGGAATCTAATTTTATTTTATTTATTTACATAAATTTTTGCCAGTAGCATTTATTGAAGATATGTCTTTCTCAAAGCATGCTGTTGGTACTTTTCTCAAAAATCATTTGGATGTATGTGCTAAGTTAACAAAACAGTCTGCAAGATTTTTTTTTGTTATCTTTTCAATATCTTTATTGCAATTGATACTTACAAAACTTGGTTTTAGGACACAGTTTAATAAGCACTTGCATTTCCCATCCCTCTTGCCAAGTTCCCTCCCCTCCCTACTGACACAGCCTTTCCCTGAGAAGATGAGCAAAATATCCCCTACCTATGTTAGCATTGAGCAACACCAGGGCACAATCTCTTATAAACAGGTATATGCCTACCTTCATTCCATAGTAGAGATGCATTTGGTCGATTTTCCCTGAGTCCTGGTGGTCTGGCCTCTGTTGTATCCTTCCATTGTAGGGTTACACATGTGTGTTTGTCCTCCTCTGTGTTGTTGTATTTTTAGTGCCTGTTATGTTAGAGCAAACATATGATATCTGACCTTTTCCAGTTAGCTCTTTACCCTTGGAAAAATGGTCCCCATTTTAGCCCATTTGCTGTAAATTGTTGTATTTCATTCTTTGTAATAGCTTAGTAGAATTCCATAGCCTAGATGAACCGCAGTTTGTTTATCCAGTCTTCTGCTGACGGGCATCTAGATTACTTCCACATTTTTACAATTATTGACTGTGTTGCAATGAGCATGTCCTGTGGATTTCCGCAATTGTTAATATGCCTTATTGTCGATGTTCACAGTCATAGGCTTAAAGCTGTAAGCGGCTCAACTGTTACAAAGCTTGGGAACTATCGATTGGTGGAGAAATGGTGCCTCCTACTGGCCACCACAGAGAACCACGATAATAAAAATATTAAAAGACGATCCATTCTGGGTCATAGAATTTAGCATTTTTGGGGCTCCAATGTTTTTACATTGCACATTGATAATGGCATGTTAACTATGGTGTTACCACACATCCGAAGCACTGTTCCCCATTAAGCAACTCAATCCAGTGCCAAGTCACAAATCAGACTTCCGCATGAGAACACATTTTTTTTAAAGATTTATTTGTTTTTATTACAAAGGCAGATATATAGAGAGGAGGAGAGACAGAGAAGATCTTCTGTCCAATGATTCACTCCCCAAGTGACTGCAAAGGCCAAAGCTAAACCAATCTGAAGCCAGGAACTTCCCCCAGGTCTCCTATGTGGCTGCAGCATCCCAAGGCTTTGGTCTATCCTCGATTGCTTTCCATGGCCACAAGCAGGGAGCTGGATGGAAAGTTGAGCTACTGGGTTTTGAACCGGCGCCCATATGGGATCCTGGCATCTTCAAGGCAAGGACTTGAAGAACAGGCATTTCAGAAGTAATAAAAATTTCTTACTTCCTACTAAAATCGAAGTGTGATAAGAGATATGACTTTTTCTGTCTTTGCATTTAAAAATCTGATGACAAATTAATAAATTTAAAATATGTGTCAAAACTAATGCTTCATTTATTATGACTGCTTAATAATTCCCCGTTATTTCTACAATTGGTCAGAATTTGAGTCAATAAAGAACCGAATCTCATGTCTGCTATCTGGATGAGGACCAGTTCTGATGCACTAGGTCTCTCTCCTGCTAACAAGATCACTACTAGGTTTCAAAGGAACCAGAGCTGAGTCTCCTGGGAAATGTAGTCTCCCGATGACGTCATCAGCAAGCGTCTGGGAAGGGTCCTTCCAGCGCCTTTCGTGCTTTCCCGCACCACGTCCGCCATTTCCTCTCTGAATTCCAGGCTCTTTGTCTCTGCTGGAGATGGTCCACAGGCTGTGCAGTTGGTTTCATGTCCTGGCAAGCTGGGATGAGAGACAGAGAGAAGTCCTGTGGGCTTTGGAGGGCCCCGGAGTGGGGTGCTGTTCCCCACGTGGTGAATGCAGACCCAGCGGTGGATCTCAGCTGGCGCCACCCCGTGTAGACGGAACCTGCACACCGGACCGCGTCCAGAACATTGGTGGTGCATCCTCTGGCCCTGGAAGGGATGAAGAAGACAGCGCGATGTCAGTGATCACTTTGCCCAAAGACTGTGAGGCGCCAGAGACTGGTGTGTGCTCCTGGAATAGGAGAAGGGTTAGGAGCTGGCTGAACGAGCTGTCCGTGTGTGGTGGCTGTGCAGTGACAGGCTCCCGAGGTAGGTGAACTGCGAGGTGTGTGAGACCACATGCAGGTTCTGGCGCTGAGATGCCCAACTGCAGATGAGCGTATCGACAGCACTGCCCGATTCCCTGAGAACTCTGCGAGGTGCAGTGCAGGTGGATGCTGTGTGGGTTTAGTAAGTGATGTCCTGTTTCCCGCATGGGGCTGCTGGCTTCCTACTCCTGCCTTGAGTGTACAGTTCACAGGAGATGTGGGGGACAGTGACTTCCAGGAGGGAGATTGTGGCCCTGGGTGATGGTGTCCTGATGTGTGATGGGAAGCAGCTGTTCTGCATTCCTGGTTGTACCTTGCTATGCTCTGTGCTCCTCTGTCTTTGGCCACTTTTGAAGTGTTCTCTTCATGTTTAGATTACAGTAACTTGGTCATGATTTGTCCTGAACAGTTTTCTTTGTATCTCTTTGATTCGAGTTTCCGAGCAAGTTGAAAGTGTAAATTGAGGCCTTTCACAAAATGTAGGGAGAGTTTCGGGCCTAGCGGCTAAAGTCCTCGCCTTGAAAGCCCCGGGATCCCATATGGGCGCCTGTTCTAATCCCGGCAGCTCCACTTCCCATCCAGCTCCCCTGCCTGTGGCCTGGGAAAGCAGTCAAGGATGGCCCAATGTCTTGGGACCCTGCACCCGCGTGGGAGACCCGGAAGAGGTTCCAGGTTCCCGGCATCGGATGGGCGCGCACCGGCCCGTTGCGGCTCACTTGGGGAGTGAATCATTGGACGGAAGATCTTCCTCTCTGTCTCTCCCCCTCTCTGTATATCTGACTTTGTAATAAACTGAATAAATCTTTTAAAAAAAAAATGTTGGGAGAGTTTCACAATTGTTCCTAAGCCCATATTTTCTGCTCCCTTTTCCTCCAGATTCGCAGTTCCAGGTGTGCTGGCTTGCATTCTAAATTGTCACAGAAGGTTCTAAGTCTCTTTCCATTTCTCATTTCCCCAGCACAGACTTGACAATGCCTATGATCACTTAGGATGATATTACTTCCTTTTGCTATTTTGTATCTGTTCTTAAGCATCTCCGTGGATTTCCTTTAGCAGTAGGGACTGTGGTGCAGTGTGTTAGGCTTCTGCCTACAATGTTGATATCCCATGTAAGTATAAGTTCAAGTCTTGCTTGTTCTACTTCTGATTTCTCTCTCTACTAATGAAAAATGGAAATTGTGGCAGATGGCCTAAGTGCTTAGGTTCTCCTCTATGGGAGAACGTGTTGGAGTCTCCTGGCTTTCGCCTGTCCCCCCACTCTCAGCCGTCAGGACCCATTCAGGGGGTGAACAGTGGAGCAGGGAATCTCTGTCCTTATTTTCTCATGACGATTTCTTTCCAGTATCGGAAAAGCAGTTTCAGACAGAGAGGGAGAGGCAGAGAGTCTGTTGTGCACTAGCTCGCTCCTTAAATAGCTCCCCAAACCAGGGCAAATGTAAGGCAAAGCCAGGAGACAGGAGTGGATGCAGGGGCCCGAGGACTTGGGACATCTTATGTAGCTTTGTCAGGCACAACATCAGGGAGCTGGATAGGAAATGGAGCAGCCTAGAGTAAAAACTGATGGCTCTATAAGGTTCTTACACCTTTGGAAGGAGCAGAAGATGTCCCAGGTGCTTGCAGCGTGGCCACCCATGTGGGAGACATGCGTGCAGCTCCATGTTCCTGGGCTGGACCTGGCTTGGCCCTGGCTGTTGAAGAGGAGTGGATCAGCTAACAGCAGATCTGTCTGTCCTGCTCTATAACTCTGCCTTTCAAAAACTGAGAAATCCTTTAAAAGCGAAATAGGAAGCCAGGATTCAAGTTGGCCTGTTGTTGTCGTATGTGACAGCTTGACCTGTTGCACAACAACACTAGCCCAAGTGCCTCTCTCAATACATGCATAAGTTAACTTACACCATGATGCCTTCAGCACCCTCTGTGTGTTTGAGACAGGTTTTCGTCTTTATTTTATATAATTGTGGCATCCTTTAGCCCTTACTATTTTCCCTATAAAGAGTTACTCATTTTTACTATCAACATTGGGTTGACGTATGCAGCTGGAGAGATTTACTGGTGAAGAGTTCAGTCCTGAGTTGTGGCATTGCTGTCACTGCCTTTCTGCTTGCGGCTTGCCATCTGCTCTGGGGCGCTGTAATGCGTTGTTCTGAGAGATAACCCCGTGCAGTGCAGTTTTGTTTTTTATATTTACTCATTTGTAAGGTTGTTGTAGTGTTTACTTCTCTTTTTAATTTACTCACTTGAAAAACACATACACACATACACAGATATATTCCACCTGTTGTTTTACTGCAGGTGCCCACATGATCAAGGCCTGGCCAGGCTGAAGCCCAGCTTCTAGAGCTCCATCCAGGATCCCTGCTGATTGAGCTGCTGCCTGCCAAGGTGCACATCACCAGGAAGCTAAGATTGAGCCTAGATTGAAGTCCAGGCACTTCCAACATGTGGTGTTGGCAGCCCAGGTAATACCCCAACTCATGCTCTAAATACCTTCCCCTATGCTTTTGATCTAACTTTATTTTCTCCCCATTATCCAGTGCCCCTCTGTCAACTTTCCCTCAACCACAGTTAATACTTTAAGTAATCATCATTGCAATTTCTGATGAGCTTCAAAACACACCTCCCACGCACGAAAGGAAACCTTCAGTATTTGCCTTTTTGTACCTGGCTTAGTGTCCTGGGCAGAGTGATCACCAGATCCATGTGTTTTCCAGCAGATGCTAAGCTCTGATTCTTGTTGTAACTGAGTGCTATTGCACCGTGTATTGGTAACCTTTTCCTTCATCCATTCACCTGCTAATGGAGACCCGGCTTGCTTCCCTCCCTTGGCTGCTGTGCGTGATGCCACAGTGAGTACAGTAGGACAGGGATCTTAGGTGCTGCTTTCCTCTTTCTCAGTTCTGCACAGAAGAGATGGCATTTAAGCTTTCAAAGCAAGCTTACGCTGCTATCAGTGGGTGTGCTTCTTTGTAGTTCCATCACCACCATATGAGGATTGCTTTCTCCCCACAGCTGTCCTAGTGTTTATGTAATGTTCTTGATAATATATTTCCCAGGTAAAGTGAGATGACCAACTTTGTTTTTCACCATGCCCCTGATTGCAGTGATAAGTTTTACATGTTTGTTGGCACTAATATTTGAAAAATTTCTGGTTAGATTCTTTTCTCAGTTCTTAATTGAGTTCTTGTATTTGTAGTTTCTTCTTAATTCCTATGTATTCTATGAATTTCTTCACAGGTGAATGGTTTCCAAGTAGTGTAAGACTTCAAGAAAAATCTTGTGAGGCTCCAAGAAGGTGAAATGATTTTTATTGAACATCCAGTTGGGCAGCTACCTCTTGGAATGAACAGCAAGTGCCTTGAACAAAGTAAGAATGGGCTGTTTATAGCAAGTATCTATGGGAAAATCAGTAGCTGCATGATATGAATACATAATGGGGGTTATTGTCTGACAGGGATCAGTTAAAAATTAACAGTGTGTATGATTCTGATCCAATTACTTCAATACAGATTTATGGTGCAAAATTCCAGGATTCCAATCCTAGTACCTCAATGTAGACAGTAAACACGATGCATCGAAGGTAACTGTCCTTCCTGGGAATTCTAAAACCTGAAGACTATTCCTATCTCGTGTTTGCTTCCTGGTGTTTCAGAATCAGGGTTTTTCCCATGACTGGATGCAAGTGTTTCTTAGGAGATTGCAGAGTTCCAGGAATTTGGCAATTATTCTGTCATTTCCGCTTTGTGGTGAATTATGAGGCATGAGCATATTGACGCTATAGCGGCGTTACATCATTGATTCGTGTCATTGGGTCTATTTTTGCACACTAAATGGACATAATGCAAAAAGGCATTATGTTTGGCCTCATCCCGGTCTGTTTCCAGCTTTTTGTTTGTTTCCCGCTGGTGACAGGAAATATCTTCTAATTTTCAGATTCTTTCTTCTGCCTCCTTCATTCTATTTTGGAGACTCTCCACTGTGCTTTTAATTTGCTCTACTGTATTCTTTATTTCTGATATGTCAGCTTTCATTTTATTCATTTCCAGTGTGACATATTCCTTAAATTACTTGAATACCTGCTTTACGTGCTTCTCATTGTTGACCAGAAGGTTTATAACAAGTGTTTTGAATTCTGTATCCCCAAATTTCTCAATGTCTTCCTCAGTTAGCTCTGAGGTTAGCAAAAGGTTTTGCTCCTTTGCAGAGTAGTCTTTAGAACTATTCATTGCGCCTCTGTCTCTGCTTTTTCCTTTGGTCACTGTACTTCTGGTTGGGGCAGATTCTTCTCCTTGGGACCGATTTCTAAGCTCTGTCATCCACAGATCTATAGTTTGATTTTACTTACTCTGGCACACAGCTGTTTGTTTGCAGTCACTTGTCTACTCCTTCTGGAGAGTTCCATTCTGGGTTCTTATCTTAGATTTCCTCAAAGAACTCCATAGCCCCAAATCCTGGCTCACCAATCTCCACCTCCTTTGGTACCGTGCTGAGGCTGAACCATTGCCTGTACAACCTTTCTCCCATTTTTGGTTGGAGCAGGTCCCAGGATTAGGGAGACACCAGTGTCCTATAAGCCTAGGTTGTTATTGGTGATCTTGCCTGAATCTGTTGACCATTAGGTTTGAAGGCCACATGGACCTATTTTGACCCGTATAGTGCCAAAGTTGGTATTATTTTCCTGCATGACCAGTGCAATGCACTGAGCTCAGTGAGTTCTCACTGAGTTTAGTATATGTGCAGCTCACTGTTGTCCCCTGCAGTCTTAAACTCTTTGCTACACCATATGAAATGGCACCTGATATGCCACTACTAGAGTTCTTGATCTGCTGGCCATCAGGTCTGAGGGCTACCCAGACCTATCTGGGGTAGAGCCTGGAGGATTCCACCTTGTTCCTGTTCACTGAGTGGAATGAGTTCATTCCCAGCTCAGTGCATGCACAGTGCTATCCATGTCCCTTGCCTCCTTAAACAAAAGATGCCCTATACAGCTCTAGGTGACAGACTTGGCTGAAACCGACCCTACTCCTGCACTGCCCATATGGGATCTGCTGCTCTGTCTCTTCTCCTGGTCAAATCAAACAGACCAGCAGCACAGGCAGTTCTCTGTCTGGGTTCACCTCCCAAGTTCACGGTGAATGTCCTTTCCCACCTTGTTGCTGGTGTAGTTTCAGCTGCCGGTGGAGTTCAGATCGCCATTAGCTGAATGTCACTGGAGTATCAGTCACTGCAACACCACACCACTGTGTAGGCTGATTTCCTGTTTCTGTCAGTCTCCAGGTATCCCTCTGCTGTTGTTCTGTCCTCTTCTATTTTCTGGAATTTGCCCTCTCAGCTTCACACTAGCTGATGTTTTTCTGTGTGTTTCAATGTGTCCTTACTCTATTCTTCCATTTTTATTCTTCCGCCAATTAATTTAAAATAGAAGCTTATGGGTCTAATGAGCTAAAAAGTAGTGATCAACCTATGAAATGCCGAATAAATAATATTGTGTAATATATAAACTTCAATAAATTTATGATTTTCCTGCAAAAAAAGGCATTATGTTAGTATGATCAAAATAATAATTCCTACTCTCCAATAAATTAGGCATTGGTAAACACTAACATGAGACATATGTTCAGTAAACCAGGTAAATATCTTAACCCTGGAACCTTGTGTAACTTCCCCGAAAATGGATCTAATTTCTCATTCCAATTCAAACTATTGACCAGAAACATTTCCATGGCACCACAAATGATATCTTGCGCCATCCCAAGGTAACAAAGATTGATTCTAAGGAACAGGGGTAACACAAAAGGGGATATAATCCCAGTCACTCTTTAATGAAAGTCTGATTGATAGGTTGTAGTTTATCTTCCAGAAGCAACATGGTGAATTCCAAATTGATGGGTCCTGAATACAATTGTTTGTTCTGAGTGATGCAATGCAGGCCCTGCAACTGCGACAGTTGCAGTTACTGCAGTAATTTGCAATCCTATGAGTCTTTTAAATCTCTACTTCGTGAAGAATCATGTGAAGGCATATGGTATTTGAGATTTCTGCCTGAGGTCTGGACATTGTACTGGGAGCCAGATACATACATGGACTCTCAAAACATAGAAAGACTGGGTTGAAAAAAATTAATGCTAATGCTAGAATTTAAGCAAGGGTGGCAAGAACACCTAGTACAGGGAGCCAAACCTGATGATCTGTTCCTATAGAGGAACTGCCTGGTCTTTCCTGGTGGTAAATGGAAAGAAACCACTTTGGTTAGCAACCTGTCCTTGCCAAATCTCAAGTGGTTTGAGTGCCATTGCTAATTTCCACTGATGAATTTGTGTAGGCTGCTGAGGTCAATCAGGAGCTGGAGGAGACCAGCCTGCTGTATACAAGGTGATAGAATCTGGGGTGTTTACTCTCATTTGAAGGGAATGATTATGGGCCTCGGACTGCTGCTTTATTAGAGTACAGTGACGTGGGCACTTGGCACAGGGCTATCCTCAATGCATCCTCAATGTATCCAATGACATGACCTAGGCTTTACTGTAGATATGTAAATATAAATATGTAAATATATATGTATATACGTCTTGAATGAGTCTGGTTAAGAATATGACAATAAAATCCAGTAGCTTTGATAGAAACAACTGAGGTTCTTTTCTGCTGTTTAAGAGCCATCAGGCATGATTGTGGAGATGCATGTAAATGGTGTTCCTCATATCCTCTGCAGCTGGGTATGCCATCAGACCCTGTCTGATAAGGGTCATGTAATTTCATCCTCTCCTCTTCAGGCTTAAGAGGTCCCCTAAGATCATAAGGATCTTGCAACCAAATAATTAAAGGTATACTAGAACTGTGACATTGATCCAGATTACTGGTCTGTTAACTGGTGAATAAGAAATATAAGTCCAGCAAACACAATTACTTGCCCGGGAGGAGGTTGTCATGGTAACAGCTAGCATCACCAAGAGAAGTGTTTCTGCATTGAAAGGTTATCCTGTTTTCTTGTACTTATTTGGCATCAACTCTGTTAGTCCTTTTAGTGGACCCCAGGCAGGCAGCTTAGCTCTGGAAGTCCCAGGAGCAGATAAGGACGAAGGTCGCCTACGAGCAATGGAGCATCTATGGGGGAGCCAGTGCTCTCCATTGTCTGTAATGCTAGGAGCCAAACCTCACCCCCAAACCTGACAGTCCCCTTTTCCTATTCTTTACTTCCTGGTAGTTGTTCCATCTGTGAAGGTGCAGTGTACCAATATTTGTCTATTTTGACACTTCCATCTTCAACTCAATGTAAAGATTTGTTTTAAAGATTTATTTATTTAATTGCAAAGTCAGATACACAGAGAGGAGGAGAGACAGAGAGAAAGATCTAACAGCCAGTGCTGTGCCGATCTGAAGCCAGGAGCAAGAAACCTCCTCCAGGTCTCCCATGTGGGTTCAGGGTCCCAAGGCTTTGGGCCGTCCTTGATTACTTTCGCAGGCCACAAGCAGGGAGCTGGATGGGAAGCAGGGCCACCGGGATTAGAACTGGTGACCATATGGGATTCTGGCTTGTGCAAGGCGAGGACCTCAACCACTACATTATCACGCAGGGCCCAATTTAAAGATTTTAATGGAAAAAATGCTGTCGTTAGCTTGCCTTTATTTGCGACTACCACTCATGTGTTTTCACATTTATTTTATTTGTTTATTTTTATTACAAGGTCAGATACACAGATAGTAGGAGAGACAGAGAAGAAGATCCTCCGCCGACGATTCACTCCCCAAGTGAGTGCAACGGCCGGTGCTGTGCTGATCTGGAGCCAGGAGCCAGGAACCTCCTCCAGGTCTCCCACTTGGGGTCAGGGTCCCAAGGCTTTGGGCCATCCAGACTGCCCACCCAGGAAGGGAGCTGAATGGAAAGTGGAGCTGCCAGGATTAGAACCTACGTACGCATGGGATCCCGGCGCATTCAAGGAAGGACTTTAACCACTAAGCCATGGCCTTTGTCACTGTTGTCTGTCTTAGCTGATAAATATCAATAGTAATATCTGCCGTATATATTGATAAGTGTAGAATATCATTCATACATGTGAAATAGCACACTGTAACACACAAAAATAAATTTTCAGATTCTGCAAGGATTGAGAGGTAGATATCATTTCAGAGACAGCACTACCGCAATATCTTTAAACCCAGAGATAATTCAGTGTTAGAGACAAATTCTAGATATTATATAATGGACCAGGACCAATGCAGACTTCTGTCTCAAAAAGAAACTTCTGAGCAGCATAATCCAGTTATTATGCTTCAAAACTCATTCATGGGATTTGCATTCATTTTAAAGGCCAGCTGAAAACATCACTTAGCCTGCAAAAGTATTGATTTCAGTATTGAATCTGTAGGAAGACAAACTTTTGTACATAGAGTATCAGGTCATGATGCCTAGTTTTATATATTTAAGTGTTCTCCCACAGCTGTTTGAGTTCGTGAAGATGCTGATGTACAGAAAGAATCTGATGGCGGCCTTCGTCAATGAAGGTAGCTTGTTTTCATGAAATGTTACTTTGGGGTTGCAGCCCATCTTCCTGTGTCTGTCAGGAGGTGTCTACTCAAGGAAATGCCCAGGGCAAAGGATGTGATGGATGTAGGGACTGCTGCAAGACCAGACTGTGACCATTACAGAGAGTGTGAACAGCTGCAAGGAGCCTGTGACCAGGCAAGGTGTGATCACTGTGGAGCCACCCAGCCTGCGACCAGAGCATGATGGGACGACTGTGGAGCCACCCAGCCAATGTGAAGTCTTTGTACACAGGTCAGTGCCTGGTGCTTCAG
This sequence comes from Ochotona princeps, assembly GCF_030435755.1. NCBI lineage: Eukaryota > Metazoa > Chordata > Mammalia > Lagomorpha > Ochotonidae > Ochotona > Ochotona princeps. The sequence continues at coordinate 29,930 of NW_026700809.1, read as the reverse complement.
ATCTATTATTCCAGAATCGTTCTTTAATCCCAGTGAGAAATAAAGTATTCCAAGCATTGGAATGTTCATTGAGCTGAAACCATTTATTTTAAGTCACTGCAATGTCTTTGAGTCGCACAGGCTCTCATGTGCATAATATGTTTTTGTCAGCTAAGTGTTACTATATTACATGGTCACAACTGAGACCTGAAATGGTGAATGTCTGACTGAGGGTCGCAGTTCCCAAGCCCTCAAGTTGCGATCTGAACTAACGCATCCTCATTGTTTAGTCCCAAGTGGTTTTGTACCATCACATACATGACAGCTAATTAAAGTGAAGAAGCTCTGAATGTGGTTTAAGAGTTGGAACTCTAGTTCTTAGTGTCAAGTCTCCATTCTCTGAGACACCAAGGACATCATGTTAGAGGGCATTCCCAGATATAGTATTCTTTAGTAACAAAGACAGTCTCTGTAGGAAATAGTTAGGCTTACTGCTTGTACCAGAGAAAACACTTTTGTTCACTGCATGTGCAACAGACACAGTTTCTTCCAGGTTTAAATATCTGAAGTTGTAAGACAGGGTAGCTCAATTAGAATGTTGCTAGGGTTTCTTGTGTAGGAGAAATGTTGGGACCATTCATAAACCGACTGGGGTATGGCAGGACTTCATAGAGTGAGATACTGGGCTTCTGCATGATGTGCTCCCAAGACGTGCTGCGGAGCTGCATCAGGCTTTGCTGCAGAAGCTTCATTTCCTTATACTTGTCTCATACCCTTAGACTGATTTCTTTCTTACCTAAAAATGTGTATGCAACTTCATACATAAGTGTCCGGTGCTTGGCTCGGTGTTTATTACTATAATGATAGTAGATTTTCATTGAGATTGTGATTCATCTTGGTGATGTATCCTACATTCATTAATGATTGGCTTATAAAAATAAGAAAATTTGCTGCCAGCGCCATGGCATAGCAGGCTAAGCTTTCCTTTGCTGCTAGCACCCTATGTGGGCTCTGGTTCAGGTCCTGTTAGCTCCACTTCCATGAAAGTTTCCTCCCAACGTGCCTGGGAAAGCAACAGAAGGTAGCTCAAGTGCCTGGGACCCTGCATTCATGTCGGACACTCACATGAAGCTCCTGGCTCCTGGCTTCAGAGTGACCTAGCAGCAGCCATGGGACTCTTTGGCGAGTGCACCAGCAGATAAACCATCTCCCTCTCACTCTGTCTCCTTCTGTCTTTATGTAACTCAATAATCTTTCAAATAAAAATAATTTTTAAAACCTGGTATATGAAAATGTATAATATATAAGAATAACTTGTTTAATATTTTTACAGTAGAAAAAATGTGGAGTTTGTACATAACACAGTTAAATCAGATTATGTTCTGGCATTTTTTGTTAAAAGGTACTTTTGTGTGAAAAGGAGAGAGATCACTCCAGCTCACTTGCTCCTGCTCAAGGAGCACAGTGCCTGGGGGCCCAAAGCAGAAGGCGGTAATGCAGGCCAGGTTTTCCATGTCGGTGGGAGTGCTGTAGCTTCTGCAGCGATCACCCTCTGCGTCCCACGGTGTGCAGCAACCAGGAAACTGGGGTCAAGGGTAAGGCCAGTACTGGAATACAAGCGGTCAGCTATGCAGTGTGAGTGCACAAGGGTATGTCTGAATGCTAGGCTAAAATCTACTTTAGAAAATGCTTTTACTGGGTGATTTGGATAGTTTTCAGTAATTTATATAAGAATATTGTTTTCACCACCAAGTCATTTTAATTAAATGTGAATGAATTCACAGAGCATGGCCAGCTAGTGGGGTGCAGACAGTGAACATATAGTCCTATAGGTGCTGTGGTTCTGACCCAGGAGTTCTTTAACACCCAGGGTGGCTCTGTTCCCATTACCCTGCTCTTTTAAGTGCAGCTTCTATCACAGGCCCCTTGTTTGCCCAGCACCCTGGCTTCCCCCAGCATAAACAAGTGCTTTTGGGGGGCCAACTGGCCTTGGAGGGCATCCCTGATGGCAGAATAAGGCAGAACCACTACTGCCTGTTCTGCTGTCCAGCTAACTCCTTATGCTTCTAGTCTCTGAGCAAGTAGACATTATGTGGCCTTTACAATGTTAGCAAGGGGATTCTTAGCTCTAAAACTTGCGTGAACTCAGCTTGAAATCTATAGTCACAGGCATGTTCTGACAGCATTTCTGCTGTGAGATAAGGTAGAATGATAAGATCAGGCCTGGCATGTGGGCTGATTGCCTCCGTGTCTTGCATGCATGTGGGTGCCATGTGACCACTAGTTCATGTTCCGACTGTCCCATTTTGCTTTCCAGCTCTCTGCTTGTGGCCTGGCGAAGCAGTACAGGACAGACCAAAGGTTGGGATGCTGTGCCCATGTTGGAGACCCAAAAGAAGCTCCTGGCACCCCAGTTTGGATTTTCTCAGCTCTGGCTACTGAAGCAACTTTGGGAGTGAACCAGCATGTGGAAGATATTTCTCTCTGTGTCTCCTTCTCTCCACATATTGGCCTTTCCAATAAAAATAAATACATCATAAAAAAGGAAAAGACATGATGATGTATGAATTGATCTGTCTTTCGGTTTGTTTTGAATGGGCTGGAAGAGTTGCCTGTTTACTGTCTGTATGGCAAAGTGAGTGCAGCTGTGAAAATAATGTGCGCTCTCCTTTTGGCTTTGCTTTTGTGGGCTGTATGTGACCTGGCTGTTTGGTCTTTTCTGTGTGGCCTGCCATTACCCCTGGTAAAAGGTCTGCAGGTCCAACTGTACATCCTTGGAGTCCTTCACAATGGAATCAGCTTCCATCTTAGAGCGAAGCAGGAGAAATGAGGGAACAAACCCCAAGATGCTTACGGTCAGGACTCTGATACCAAATGAAAGCGTAGAAATCAAGAGTACATATCAATTAACAACTCGGGAAAATGTTGATCATAAGGTCCAATTGCTTCTGTAACTTACTTACTCATTTATTTATATTTATTGCCATTTTTTGGTACAGTTCCATACGCCCTATGATTTACCTAACACCTACCCCTAGTCCCCATCCCACCACTGAGTTTCCCCATGTTATTCCTATAGTCCAGTTTTTCATAAATAGTCATATGTCCGTCATGGCGGGCATGGACAATTGCAGACAGTCCAGCATCCTGTTGTCAAGGTATAGTTACTTTCATTGGTAGTCCAGCTTTGAGCTGGATGTAGAAATTGCACTGCATTGTATCCTCAAAACTGGACAAGATAGCCTCTATTAGACAGCTACTATACATCTCTTTAAAGGAAAAAGCACAATACCAAATCAAAAGCAGGAAGGAATCAAAATAGAAATTCACAACACCATGAAACTAATGATTACGCTACCGAACCACTAATATCGCACTGAAGAAAATGATGCTACACTATGACTCTTGTGTTAGTTAAGAATTTGATAAAGGAAAAACAGTGTTTTGAAGAGACATAACTTTAAAAAGAGATCAAAACCCTTGAGCTGTAGTTTTATCTTTCTTGATGAGTTATGTCTCCTCAAAGTAACAATTAGGTGGGTTTTGTTTTTATAATGCAGTGTACTTATCTATAATGTTTGTTTGATGATTTTAGGCCATTTAGCTTCAAGGTTTATATGAGCAGATGGTAATTTGCCCAGTGCCCTGGCTTCCCCCATCATAAACAGGAGCTCCATGGGGGCAGACTGGCCTTGGCCTTGCCATCCCTGAAGTCAGTTTGCAGCGGAGCATGCTAAAATACAGGTAAATAACCGTGTCGTTTTAGCAATGGGTTATTCATTGATTTTTTCTTCCATTATTTTGCTGGCATGCACATTTGCCTTTTGTTAGGCGGTATTCCTGTTCACTGTCAAGAGAACATCTTTAAGTATCCTTTGTAGGGCAGGTTTGGAAGAGTAACATTCCTTTTTTTTTAATTGATTACATTGCAGTATGTGACACAGTTTTATAGGCAGTGTGATGTAACTTTTCCTTACTGTGGAATAAGTTTATTTCATTTTCAAGCAGAGTTAAAGTTAGCTTGGTAGATTATCCTGGACTGACAATTTTTTTCTTTTAGAATCTGGAATAAGTCACTCCATTCTCTTCTTGCATGTAGAGTTTACTGTAAGAGGTCTGCTGTGGATGTAACCATACATCCCCAAACTGCCTTCCCTGAGCAATTCACAGCCTCTTGCCTGTGATTACACAGGTCCGTGAGCCCTGTCTTCAGTGATGTTTTTTTTTCTGTGTGTGTGTGTGTTTTTTATCAAATTTATTTGGTAGTACTTTATTTTTTTTATTAAATTTATTCATTAATTACATTGTGTTGTAATTACATAGACTCTGGGATTCTCCCCCCCCTCCCTTCAGTGATGTGTTGTGCTGCCCTGGGACCCTGCACACCTTCTCAGTGACCCATACACATTTCGCACGTGGCTTGCCAACCTGCATCTGCCAGTCAGTGTAAAGCAACAGCTGATGTCTGTCCCCAGTTACCATATGTATGGATACGTGTATACACTTGCCTGGATAAAAGACAGCCTGGGCATTTGTGCACAGTGCCGATGGATTAGACTTCTGGAGAACGGGTTTCAAACAGCTCTGCTGCTGCCATTGAGGCCATTTAGGGCGTGAACCAATGGCTGGATGTGATACCTCAGTGAGTCAAAGGTTTGACTCAGGTGTTAGAAGTGAGGAATGTTATGGGGAGGAGCCAAAGATAGACAGCACCCGTTGACAGTGGGCCAATGAAATGTGGCTGTGTCCCCTGCCCTCTGAACTGAAGGCGGGGCCTAACACCAATGGAATGTTAATTTCATCCTCAGCCACTCCCCTGCACCGCCTATGTATTTGCTTCTGCCTGTGCCTCACCTATCAACTGAGAGGGGAGGGTATTGCATTGTTTTGTAACCACTCCCCTCCCAAGCCCTTTAAACTACCTGTGAGGCAGAGCTTGCGCTTTCTGCTCAGGTCCTGCAGTTACTCTGCTACCTTGACTCTTGGCTGACCCAGCACAGGTAATCCCCTGCACATGGTCCCTGAGTGCTGTTTAAATGAGACTAAGGGTATAGTAATGCTGTTTGTGGTTTGTGTACTATCAGAAGTTCCAGCAGAGGTGAGGCCTATCGGTTATGGAATGTGGGCAGAGAAGCCAGGGAAAGGTGAATCTTTGCAGCCTTGTAAGTGTGCACAGGTTATTTGTTGCATGTCTGTTCTGATAGCCTATATTGTTGGGGAAGCTGTGACATAGGTCTGAAGCTTATTGGATGGACTAAAGGGTAATGAACATTTGTTGCTTTGGAGATTATGTTTGCTTGAATTACGATTGACTGCATTGTCACATGGAATTCTGATTTGCTTTTTAAGAAGTGCCCTATTATCACCAAGCTCGGACTCCTTAATGAACTCTAAACATGTCTGGGGTGATCGCGCTCGCCCAGATTATCAGCCAGAAGACATGACCTCATTGCCCATTCTCAGAGGCCTAATTTCTCAGGCCTGAGCGTCCCTGGGGTTTCAGCTTAGCTTGCTGTCATCATGGTAGGTAGGCAAGGCCTAATTCACATTGAAATGCTAGCACGTTGACTCTGTGTGGGAAAAGTAGAGAAGATCAATCAGCTTCCTGCACTTCTCACTGCTCTGCTTGCCCTTTGTTCTCACAAATATTAAAAGAAGCAAGAGAGCAGAATTTGCATCCGCAACGATGTCTTCAACCTTGGCCTCCTAATTAGTGCCAGCTCCTGTGTGTTACCTGTTAACTCAGGGACCATGCTGCACTGCTCTGCTCTGGCCAGCGTCTGACACTAGGAGGAGCACTGCCATACATGTAAGGGCTTTATGGGGAGGTTAATCCTCCTGCACTCTGCGCTGGCCTCTCAAGTGAAAATTTTATTTAGAAATGGATTCTCATCAGCTAAACTGTAATTAATTCAAGTCATGAAACATCAGCCCATGTATGGACCTTACAGTTTGGCTCCAGGGAGGGCTCAGGCGGAATGTCTCAACAACGCTGTGCTAGTCACTGCTGGCCCTTACATCAGGTTCCCAGGGAGTGGCTGGAAAAAGGAGTGAGGGTGTGGCTGTATGCCATTAATCACAAGCCACAATGGCTTCAAGATGGCGCCCGCGTCTGAACAAGTCTCGCGTCTCGCGAGGCCTCGGGGTGGTGGTCGGCGTGGAGTTTGGGGGGGTCGAGGAAGGAGGAGGGAGGGAGGGAGGGAGGGAGGGAGGGAGGGAGGGAGAGAGTCGGTCTGGCGCAGGCGCAGTAAGCACAGTCGGGCTTCTGGCTTGCTGGCTGAGCAGTGGCGGCGGTGCCGGCGGTGGGGGGAGGGGGGAGGGGGGAGGGGGCCGCGGCGGCAGAAACCGTCCTTCCGCCGGGCCGGGACTGCACTGTGCGCGCCTCTCTAGGTGCTCCTGCCACGTCCAGGCGGGGGGATCTGTTACCTTCCCAGGGATGTTGCCTTAGTTCTTTCTTCTTGGATCTCTCCATTCCTTTTAGGCTCTGTTTCTCTCTCTCTCTCTCTCTCTTTCTCTGTTTTGCTCGCCGATTCCCGCTTTCCTCTCTTTCTTTCTTTCGCTTTCTCCTTTTCACTGTCTCCTCTCCTTCTCCCACTCCCCTACATCTCCTAGAATTTCACTTGTGACTCCCACCTTTATTTGACAGTCTTCATCCTTACATTCTCTGCCTTCCCCTAGGTTGTTCTTGAGTTGTTTTTTCTCGTTCAATCTTTATAGGCCTTTCTCTCGCGTCCTCATTCTGGATTTATTTTCTTCCCTCATCGGTGTGTGTCTGGCCGTTGTACCTGCGTGTGTGTGTGTGTGTGTGTGTGTGTGTGTGTGTGTGTGTTCTCCCCTAATGTTTCCATTGCTTCCCTTTATGTTGTCTTTCTCTTTTCTTAGTTTTTGTCTTTCTTCTTCTTCTTCTTTTTTTTTTTTTGTATTCTTACCTTTGCCTTCCTTTCAGTTCTCATTCTCTCCTCCCCCCAGCCCCCCCCCCCCCGTTTCTCTCTCCCTTTTCTCTCTCTCAATGTCGGTGTTTTCATTTTATTTTCTGTCTGCCTTCTTCCTTTACCTTTGGCTTCCTTGGTCCTTCTTAACTTGTTTCTCTCTTCTCTTTCAATCTATATATGTTTTTCTCTCGCGTCCTCATGCTGGATTTATTGTCTTGCCTCATCTGTTTTACTCGTGTGTGTCTGTTTTTTTTTTTTTTCCCCCCAAAAAATTTTGTTCTACTGTGTCCATTGCTTCCCTTTATGTTGTCTTTCTCCTTTCCTAGTTTTTGGTCTTCCTGGTTTTTTTTTTTTTTTTTTTCTTTCTTTCTTAGTTTTGCCTTCCTTTCAGTTCTCATTCTCTCCCCCCCCCCCCCCCCGTTTCTCTCTCCCTTTTCTCTCTCAATGTCGGTGTTTTCATTTTATTTTCTGTCTGCCGTTTTCCTTTACCTGTGTGTGACCAAGTCTATCCACCCTTCCCCCAAGACTGTACTGATAGGTCAGATGTATCCTGTCACAGTAGATGCGTGGTCACTCACTACTACAACTCGATTCTCCCCAAGCCACGCGACCTGGTGTTCCATGCATCAACACCGAATGTTAACATTTCACCAGTGACGGTCACGACACAGTTTGGTTCTAAATGAGAGGCAAGGCAAAGCAACCGACCTGGCGGCCGGGACCAGCCAGCACCCCCTGCGAGGGGAGGGAGGGAGGGAGGCAGTGACACACATTTCCCTGCCTATCTCGGCTTCATTGCCTGGCTGCGTGCATCCAGCGTGCTGTCCCTTTGTCCCTTGGTGCTGGCTGTCTGACTCCACCTGGTGGCAGCCGTGCTGTAGCTGTAGAGCATTCTGGAGCCGGCAAGGGCGAGCAAGTGGGTGGAGAGCCCGGGACAGGATGTGACAAAGTCCCCAAGCTGCAGGCGGGAGAGTCCCAGCCCTGCTGGGACCTTGGTGGCTCGTGTGCTGTTCGGAGATTGAGCCTGGAGGCTTGCAAGTGAGCAGGCAGGCAGCTGCGGGGGTGGGTAGGTGTCTGCTCGCTCCCGATTGTAACCGGGCTGGAGTACCGCTAGAGTGCATGGGGTCGACCAGCACACCCTTTTATCACTGCCACCGTGCACTAGGGGACTCGATCGGGGCCGTCGGCGGGGCTGCGAGGCCACGGCCACCGGCCCGACACTTGTCGCCTGCACTAGGGGACCCGGCCGGGACCGTTGGTGGGGCTTGAGGCCACGGCCGCCGGCCCAGACGCTTGTCGCCTGCACAAGGGGACCCGGTCGGGGCCGTCGGCGGGGCTGCGAGGCCACGGCCACCGGCCCGACACTTGTCACCCGCACCCTAGGGGACCTGGTCGGGGCCGTTGGCGGGGCTGCGAGGCCACGGCCACCGGCCCGACACTTGTCGCCTGCACTAGGGGACCCGGCTGGGGCCGTTGGCGGGGCTGAGGCCCTGGGCCGCCGGCCCGACACTTGTCACCCGCACCCTAGGGGGACCTGGTCGGGGCCGTTGGTGGGGCTGTAGAGTTGTTTGCTTTTCTCTAACTCCTGGGGTCGACCAGGTGGCCACAGGAGCATGCCCTGTGGGCGATGGCTGTGTTTTTGGGGACTTGTGACCCGGGCCCCCATCTGAGGGGCGGCTGTGTCCCATAGGTTGTCCCTGTTGTCCCCTGGAAGGGCATTTCTACACCTGCAGTTGTCATTTTGGATCTGCAGGTAGGTGCTGACACGCTGTCTCCTGGTGACTGTCACCGGAAGAGCTGGGCCCCTGGGTTCGCGTCTGGGGCGGTAGGGGGGAGCGCGATGGGCTGCCGGCGGCCTGGCGCTGGACTGCGTTCCCCCTGCCCATCCGGTGCCGAGCTCCCTGCCTGGGTTCGTGCGGGAGCTTGGTGTGCGATCCTGGTTTAGCCCTGCGACGGTGCCACCATCTCCGGCTTAGAATTTGCCCCGAGAGCGGCAGAGGTGAGGCTGGGCGCTGGGTCCTATACCCGTGTCCGTCTTCTGCCGCAGGTGGCCCGCTGCGTAGTGGTGGCTGACAGAACCCCCTCAGAACTGAGTCTCAGTGGTCGTCGGCCTTATGCCGCGTGTGCGTGTCAGGCGTTCCTCCGCTGGGGTTGGCCACCGCTGCTGAAGAGGCAAGGGGCTGGCGAGGCTGCCGACGGACCCCCCCCTGGCAGCTGTCCTCGCTGGGCGTGACCCCCTGTGCCTCGCGTGATGTCATAATCCTAGACCGAGACTTGACCGATGTGGTGATGTGGCGCTCTCCTGGGCCGGGCCTAAGCCGCTTACAGACGAGGGACGGCCATTCATGGCGAATGCTGCCGAGCTGCTCGTTCTGTCTTGCGGGCTCCTGGTTCCTCTTTCCCCTGCCTCGGCGTGGTGGGAGAGGCCAGGGGTGCGGAATCCGGCTCGATCTCCGCTCCCTCTGCCTTGTGCCGCCTGAAGGTGCTGGCGTTGGGGGTCCAGGCGGGGGTCCTCGGACGTGGCGGACACCCTTCGCCCTCTGCCGTGTCGGTGTGTCATGGTGTGTGGGCGGGCCCCGTCCCGCGGTGGTGGTGCGGGGCTTGTCTGGCAGAGTCTGACCCTGCTCAGCTCTCTGCGGTGCTCCTGGAGCGGTCCAGGTCGTTTGCCTCTCAGGCGCCTGGAACCGAGTGGTGCCGTCGCTCCTTCACTGCCCCGGTGTGCTCTCTCCCGGGTGTGCCGTCGCAGCCTCGCTGGCGTGTGCTGCTTGGTGCGTGGGAGTCCCTGGGGGGTCGAGGCGGTAAGGAAGAGGCAGCGTGGGTGCAGCGCAGGCCCGTCGCCGCCGCTGCTGCTGCCGCCTGTGGCCTTGCTTGGCCGCTGGTGTCCCCTGCGCGTCTGTGGGGGCAGGTGGCTTCCTTTCCTCTACCGCAGACCCCTCCGCCCGGCTTCGGGCTCGCCCCGCGGGTTGGGTGTTGCTCCCTCGAAGGGCCCTCTCGGCCTGGTGAGAGGTGCGCTCGGGGT